>NW_015374192.1:0-239981 GCF_001272555.1 Dufourea novaeangliae | reverse complement strand
ATATATATATATATATATATATATATATATATTGCCTCCAACCACTAGAGGGAGAAGACGAGAGACAAGGAACCACCTTAATGATTCAAAAGGATCTTCGTTAATACCCTCGAACTGGAGGGCACAACACCATCAGGCCGATCAATTAACGCCAAAGTCTCCTTCCACGGGAGAAGGGGAACGGAACCAGGAGGGGGTCGAGGGTGGTAGGGGCGAAAATTCTATTTGTAAAGACGAGGCGAAGAAAGTCGCGCCAGCGGATCAGGTGGTGGCAATCCCGTCTCGAGGACGAAAATGGCGGGTGATTGGCTGCGGGACCGAAGATCGATGGTGGAACGGTGAGAGTCGGCCGCGCGTGCTCCCTGAGGGATGCAACGCGTCCACGGGAAACTGAGGTCAGGGAATGCTTCTGATTTCGGGGGAGGGATGGGTATGCCTATAGGCCAGAGGTATAGAGCAATGGGTACAATTCCCTTCTCACGATGGATCCTTTCGATCTTCTACCCCCCACCACCCCTTCGCCCTACCCTGAACTAAGGATGTTCGATTCCGATTGGATTCTTCCAAAGATTGATTCCCTTGGATAACACGTCACATTTTTTTTATAACTTGAATGAATTGAAATACGTAGTAATTCTATAAATTCTCTGTTGAAATTAGAACTATTATTTGTCTATTCTTGTAGGAACTTATATTATGAGAACGTTTTTCAACAACATTCCACGGTCCATGTCTTAAATAGAACCTTTTGGAAAGTCTCATAACTTTGTCGATTCCTGGTTTCAATACATTACCTTCATTAAACCTTTGCAAAATACAGTAAATCCTCGATGAGTGTTCGGAGGTTCTTAGCCACTGAACATTAAATATTTACTGTAATAGTTTTCTCTTTTTTTAAGTCTCAGACCTGGTCCCATAGTTATCGGTATCTGTTATACATGGTGGCGATGTGTTACCCAAGGGAATCGATCTTCCGAAAAATCGATTCGGAATCGAACATCCCTATATCCTGAACGAAGTCGGTCAGCAGTGGAAACTCAGGGAGGTGAGCCCCAACTGTGGAGAGACAGAGAGAAAGACCCAACAGTGGAGGGAACGTGTATACGCCATATGTACACACCTAATTACCACGGCTAATCGGGGGGTTCGAAAGCGGGCGGAAAGCTTTGTTGAAGTTCCAGGGTTCCGGCTCGTCGGTTGGTTCCCTCCTAGCCGGTTGCGTACGCGCGCGAATCCGTCGTCTCGGCGGCGACGATCCCCGACGAGCGTGAGCACGCGCGCGCGCACATTGCCGCGCGCAACGGTGGTTAGGTTCAGTTGGTTATTGACGTTCCGTGTACACAGGGCGTGCAGTATACAAGCTCTGTTCAAGCGCCAGTTCTAGTCAGTTGGGGGTCGAACTCGAGGACTGCCAAGAGGAACTAAGGAATTTTGTTTTCGCGCGCGCAACCGCGTCAGCTCCCGAATCGTGTTTTTCGCGTATAATACCAAACGAACGGAACCATTACGAAGAAAAGAAAAGAAACCTAAGTGCTCCACCATCGCGAGCAGAAAACAAATAGCCGTCCCCGCGAGGTAGGGAGACCGACCACGGGACCTGGAACTGCTACATGGCTCCGAAAATCGTTCGTTCCCGTCGCCGTCCATGCGCCTTCTATTCACGTTCGAGCGAGCGCCGCTTCGATCAGCGGACCATCCGATCGAAATAAATTTACCGAGAGTCCCTAGTAGGTTCTCCAGTCAGTGTGATTTGTCGTGAGAGAGGAACGGATCCTAACGTGTCTCCGAAAGTATTCCTGGAAAACTAGTGGATCAACGAGGAGGGATACTGGACGATGGTGACGATCCTAGAGGATCACTGAAGCTTTTCCTGCTGTTTCTGACCTAGGTGCCTACGAATCTTATGTCACAGGCAATCGAGAAGGCGACAAGCGTTTACGGGAAACGAAAGAGGAGAAAAGAAAGATCCCGGACCACCGCCACGTCGAGACGCGAGGGAAGATAGAATTAACCGACCAGAGGAGAAAAGGGCATGTACCAGGACTATAGACGTGTATGCGACGTGAAACGTGAGCTTCCTCATTCGTATCCTTCGAGCCGTTAAAAGTGATCGTTCGTATTTCGTTTGTGCCTGAACTGTGAGGATCACTCGTGGATCACCTCGATGCTACGCACTGTTTCGAAGACCGAACCGATGCCCACGCGCCTCCGCGAACGGAACCCCGCTCGAACCTCCTCGTGCACGCGTCTCTCTGCGATATCATCCCCCGACACAAGTATCCTTCTTCCTATTCGCTTTATCGTTCTCGCGTGTAAACCCTATCCCTCTCAATTCTTCTATTAATCGGAGTTTTTCTTTTTTTGTGGAAAACTTTTCCACGAGAAGTTAACCTGTGGCGATCTATACATCTCAGCGTGCAAGCAACGTGTGGAAATTTATAGGAAAAAGAGAAAATTCCGATTAGACAGGACGAAACTGTCCCCGCTCGTACGAAACTCACGTCGTTATTTTATCGATTACAGAAATTTTCAATCGTTCGAAAGATCGTCGTGTTCACCTTCGTCGGATCTGAGATTCGACGCACTCTCGTTTCGTGGGTAGACGAACGCAAGACAGGGTGGAAAAACACGGCGTGTCCGTCTCCCGTTACACGGTGTTCGCGGAAAACGTGGGCGACGACGTTCGACAAAGACCCACACACACACACACACATACACACACGTTCTTCGTACCAGATATGCCTTCCGCGTTACCTTAAGGAATTTTTCTTTTCTACCAGAGAAACGACTATATTACGTAATTAACGGTATACCACGAGAAAAATATATGTATATATCCGATAAATAAAATAACGACCGAAAAACTCGTCCGGGCATTTCGGTTCTAAACTGCCGTCGGTCGTTCGCGTCTTCGTCGTTTAAACACGTTCTCCTTCGTCGTTTGTTGTTGTTGTTCTTGTTGTTACTATTGTTGCTCCCTCGATAATTGCCGCGATATCGTTCGTCCCGTCTCGATCGCCTAACGAGGGCGTCGAGGTTATCCTTGATCGGTGCTGGTCCATCGAATAGCTGCTCGAGACATACACGTCTTGAAACAGAGAAGATATATATGTATATATAAGCGAAAGAAGAAACTCGAGAGTAGTGAACCCAAGAGAAGGGAGGAAAGCGGGGAATACAAATCGTCCGTTGGAGAGATAGCTATTGTGTTTCAATCTTTGAAATTAGACACACAACCGAGGTGAAGAATGGTGGTGAAAAACGAGACTACTAGGAACGGGCACGAGTTGGCTCCGTTGAACGAGAATCGTCAACCCGGGCACAACGTGACCATCGTCGTGGCTGGTACGCAAAATGCTAACGGCAGCCAGGAGAACAAGGAGGACAATAGGGCGGCATGGAGCGGCAAGATGCAGTTTTTCCTCAGTATTATCGGGTACAGCGTGGGCCTCGGGAATATCTGGAGGTTCCCGTACCTGTGCCAGCAGAATGGAGGAGGTAAACATATCGCGGGATACAACGCACAGAGAGTGATATCGCCTTTCGATCGCTTTAACCCTTTAACACCCAGACCCTTAAATCGTTGTTGGAAAAGTACGAGTTTTTTCAAGATCACCCATGTGTTTTTACGTATATGCGCATAATTTTTCCTGTTGTATGTTATAGTCCACATTATTATGCATTCATCAATGTATAATAGTATGACCTTGAAATGATCTTGAACTCTAAAAATTTTTAATTCACTTATATAATTTTTTCCACCATCTGATTCGTTTCTTGAAGCCATTTAAATTACGTAACAAATATTTCTCGTATGATCACAGACAGAGTAAATATTTAGGTGGCCTGTTTTAAGCGGAACACCCTGTATATGTTGTATCTTGTTATTTTGAAGTCGAAAACATCGATATTAAACACATCTATTTTTCTTCATTTTTTTCTTTTTTTTATTTATTATCAACACTGGGCGTTAAAGGGTTAACCTTTTCAGGGACGAATTTATTAAGACCCGAAAAGTTCATTATATGTTTTGAAACGATGTTTGAATAGTGAAAGAGAAACTAAACGTACACATATGTGTCAGAATCCCTGAAGAGGTTAAGGATGAAAATTGGGTCGTGTAAACACGTGGGTTTAGAAGCTCTTTCATTTCAAGATACACGATTACCTTTCGTTGAATATTCGACACTTAATTCAATCGCAGTTTTCAACTTTTGAAATTTATTATATTACGAAAGATTTTTGAAACTTATCAAAAATCGTTCGAAACACGTTTATATATCACCGAAGAATGCAAGATATTCAAGTTTCAACAAAGTCGAATGACCCTATATCGAGACACTCGAGGAACATCCAAAAGTGTCCTAGTAGCTTTTCCAAAACGAAACTACTAAATAGGAAGTGTTTCATTCATAACCCTGTTCACCCTTAAAACGAGTATACTACACCCCCAAAAACAACTATCCACTTATTTCTGTTACGCTCTGTATGTCGCAACTTTCTCTCCGTGTGAATTATCGTTGCTCGATCAGCATCGAGCTCTTGTTCCGAAAAGTTCTTTAACGTTCTCCGTTCTCCAACCGAAACGACACCGCGCACAGCCTCTAAAGATACGGCGGCGAACGACCACGTAAACCGTAACAAGCTATTTTCGGTCACACTGAGAGCCGCTTAAAAATATATATTCCTATCATTCCGAGTCTTTCGCGTATCCACGGAATTCCATGGAGGCGGAATCATCCAGCGACGCGCGCGTCCGGGGCTATTTTTCTTCCGTGCGCTACAGCCTCGTTTCGTGTCGCGTGCTCTCCCCCTCCACGCCCCGTTTCGCCCGCCAAAATCCACGGAAGGAAACCTGGGGAAACGATAAAATCCTATAAAATTCGCCCTTGAACCCCCCTTCGCGGTCTGGCATCTTCCGCCGCGACCTATACCGCGGGTCGGTGGTAACTCGATTACATTCCGTTGGAAACACCGCGGACAGAACGGCGCACAGTAAAGTATATGTATAATTGTAGGAAAATTTTGGTCGAAAATCATTTTATCGATTTCAATAAAGCGAAACGCACAATTATTCAAAGCAATAGTGCAAAAAAAAATGCAGAAATAATTAATTAGACTGAACTCAATTTGAGAGTTACGTGATGTAAGAGAAAAGAAGGTCGTATTGTATCGATTGTAAAATAATTTGTAAATGATATATTAGGTACTGAATAAATTAATCGAATTCCTTCGGGTCGGAGAGTTCAAATGGTCTGGGTTAGGTTACAACAACCGTTGTTTTTTCAAGGTCAATGAATGTTTTTCCCCCAGACCTTATTACAGGTCGTTGAACTCGTCTTTTTATCGGCTACAATGCAGCATTAACAAAAATATTCACTGACCTTGGAAAAGCTCAAGATTACCTTGAGATCTCAGAAAATATAAGATATAAAAAAATGAAATTGTATCCACCTGGCGAGCCCCATCGAAAGCAACATAATTCATTTAAAACGTTTTATGACACAACCAATAAATAACGAGTTATTTTAGATAATTCCTCTTATCGACTCACCCTGTACTTCAAGGTACGACACAAAAGTGGTGCCTGTCCATGTATCGCGCGCGCCTAGACAGCGTGGATCACGTGGGCGAAGAGGCACGAGAGTGGCGAGGGTGGCAGGCCTGATCGCGATTGAAATCACGACCGTGTAAGCGCGTGTTACGTCACAGTCGAGCCGCGAGGGGTTTATACGCGACCGTTAAATCAGACCCACGCCCCCGCAAATTTTCGCTTGGCCGCGGAAGTTTCCATCGACGAACTCCCCCTCCCTTTCTGTCCTTCTGGAAATACAGAGGGAGAAAGACAGAGAAAGACGTTCACTCTTTGGTGGGAGAGAAAGAGATGTTCACGCTGCGCAAAGGGAACCGCGATTCCGTTCGTCTCTGGCTGGTTGATCGCGTCCATGATTCCCTGAAGTGACCCCCCTATCGATACTCTGGATGACCGGGTACCCGCATTTCACTTGAACCGAATCTATTCCGGTAGCACTCGATACCAAACACGCGAAACACGCTTCACTTTCCCGAACATCTGGCTAGGTTACGCTATCTGGGATCTGATAGCTTCGGTGATCCTCTAACTGAAGTTGTCCCCTATACCTTAACACACGCGAATAGGTACCAGTGTTGGGTAGAAATTAACGTTCGTAACTTTGATCAGTTGATTCTTATAAAGTCACCGAATCATATCTTCATCTTAATATGAATTAACTAATTGAAAGTATATACAATAAATTCTACCCCAACACTGAGGAGAACATGTAGAAGTAGAAGGTATATGATATGGGCATCGAAGATTTGTGCTGTAAGTGCCTAAAAGGGTTCAGATATGAAGAAGTCGTTAATATACGATTGATAGTTTCCCTAAATATTGTTCTGAATCACAGAGTTGGGCAGAATTTTATTCGAATTTAGATAGTGAAATGCAACAGTATCTAAGGGTGTCATCCTGAGCTTTAAACAGTTAATTAAATACTTGTTTGCCAAATGTCGACCCATTCAAGAAGAAGTATTATTTTATTATAAGAAATGGAATTTCCACGTTTAAACGATTAAAAATGACGAAGTACGTTTTTATCTTTCATGCGAAACTCTTTATCTAGACAATGAATTTGTCCATCTCTGTTCTAAATGACATTAGCCTTCTCGATACTCTAGCTAGTAGATTTAGCCTCAACGGCTTCAAAGATCCGCGGGCCTCTGAAAATTTTAACAAAATCACTATTTCGAGGTGGAAGCGTTATCGCAGTGCTGCTTTGTAGACCCACCAAGACTTCCGTGGATATCCAAGTTCTTGGCTTCGAATCGATATAAGTATAGTTGCACCCTTGCATCGAAATATCAAGTCTCGGAGTCCTCCTCGACTTTCAATGGAATTTTCCCCCGTGCCGCGGCACGACACCGGCTTCGAGGCCGACACCGTTCAGACCGACGCCGACGTCCGACGCGCATCGATCGATTTTTTACCATTCTATCGCCAAAGGAAGAGAGAGTGAGAAGACAGAGACGACACATGTAATCGTTTAACATCTGCAACGCGCGTTGATGACGGGGGTTGCATTCATGAATCGTGGTGCCTTCCAATCGATTTCGATTAAACCTCCTCCGCTAGGCCCTCGGCGCGTGGTAACGCAAACCAGAAGCAATTACTTCCTTACCGATGGTGATTCTAACCTCCCTTGTTTGAGGTGAGGGTAGCGTTTTAGGGGGATCCATACGAAATTATTTAAAGAACTGGATTCGAACATTTTTAGATATTTCCTGGTGGGGCCGTTTAGATCACACGTCGAGATACGTAAAATCCTTAGGGCCGCAGCCTTCAATAATTCATCTGTGTAACAACAAACATAGAATTTAGACGGACTTGATAATTATACGAGATGAAACGAAAAAAAAGATTCATAACTTTTAAGGTAGATAGTACTTGCTAAATGATGAAAAAAACTTTGATAATACGAATTTTTCGACCCATGTTCATCAGAACATTTTTTCTTCAATTGGTGCTATCTACCCCTCAAATTATCAACCCTTTTCTTCAGTTTCACCCTGTATAACACGCTCTCCGGTACCCCAATCACCCTATTGAACGTCATAGTCAGCCTCGACCTTTAGCTATCGCTGGGGAAATCTAGCACCGATGTGATTGCAGGGTCTGAATACTTTAAAGATGTAAGGGGTAGTTTCTCCTACGCGAACCAAGTCTCGTCCCTTGTAACTCCCAATCGTTGCGAGCCAGTTGCAGCCAGCAGCAGCTGCGTAGTCTCGACTCCGTCCGTGACGACCTTCCACAAAAAGATCTAACGAAGCAGTTTTATTCTTTCGTTTTTCGCGCGCGTTGCGCTGGAAATTGCAACGCAGCGTGCCATCGTCGTTGATCAATATCAGCCCACTGCCGTCGCGTTTACGACGCGCTCGGCGAAACGCTTTCGAGAGAGAGAGAGAGAGAGAGTTGAAGAAAAGCATGGACCGGGCGAGAGATCGAAGGGTTACACGGTGTGTGCACGTATGTACGGCCGTCACACGATCAATACCGAACCAACAGCAGCAGCCACACAGGCTGCTGTTGCCACGGAACTAGATTGCCGTGAAAAAAGAAAAGGAGGGAACGAAGGAACATATTCTCTAAGCAGAGACACGGCAGAACCATGGCTAACAAATGGGTAGTAGAGATTAAAAAAGAGAACGGTTGCGCATTCATTCGGTAATAAGGGGTCGTAGGAACAAGAGGATCGCTGCTGAACGGAGAGGGGAGACTCAATATGAACGATATTATTTTACACGGGGACCAAATAAAGAGAATCACTTTTCAATGAAATTGTATGTGTATAGAAAGAGAGAGAGAGAAGGAAAATTTTATTATGTGGGGGTACGCTTTTCAGGTGCCTTTCTCATCCCCTTTTTCGTGATGCTAATCCTAGAGGGTATACCCCTCTTCCTGATCGAGCTGGGTCTCGGTCAACGTATGCGACAGGGCGCCCTCGGCGTATGGAACACAATACACCCGTGGCTAGGAGGGATTGGGATAGCCTCTTGTATCGTCACCTTCTTCGTCGCCCTTTACTACAACGTCATCATCACCTGGTGCTTCTATTACCTGTTCAATTCGCTCATGGTGAGTTCCCCTGATTCCTCTATTGCTGCTGATTAAACGGATCGATCGATCGATCCGTGTTTATTCCGTCGAAACAAGTCCGATCCGGACCGATCCGGACCGAACACGTGCTTATCGAGGATTAAACTTGATCGACGGAATACGCGGAACGCAGGCGAACGAATCGGACACATTTACCAATCTCCCCCGCCCCCTACTCCGTCGTCGATCCTTTTGAATAACCATAACGATTTATGTTTCACGCTGCGCTTGGTTAGGCGGTCACGATTAAATTCGGCGTAAGTATAATTCAACGATCACACTACTGTGTTTATCGCATACCACTGAGAATACGAAAGAGATGAGCATATCCAGCTAAGCATGACGTAGAGATTGTTGAACGTAGACGCTTTCTACCATAAAGCACGTTTCTCGAACGATATTATACGGATTAGGATGTTTCCGGGCAAATATTGCGTGTTTGCGAGAATACAGAGAGAAAAAGAATGTAATCCTCCGATTGACGCCGCCCCTAGAGTTTGTAGGGTACAAGTCAGTATTATTAAGGAGGAACGCCACTGTGAAACTTAAAAAAAATCGATCTTTTTAAAATACGTTTTTTAAAGTTTAACTCTCCAAAAACACTATCTGAAAATTTCAAATCGAATATTACAGTGGTGTTTCCTCTTAAAGACATATAACTACTTTTTACGCATGAGTATACACTTGAAACGGACATACTATAGAATATAATGTGAAAGAAAGTGATTAAAGATACGCAATAGTATTCCGGAATATATCCTGATACATTTCACTGCTCCTGATCTCACTGAAGATTGAATGGTTATGAATATACAGGAGCCGTTGCCCTGGGCGAAATGTCCGGAAGTGGACGGTAAGCCCGTCGAAGAATGCGTCAAGAGTTCCGAGACTGCCTACTTTTGGTACCGAACGACGCTAGACGCCGCGCCGTCGATCGAGGACGGTCAGAGTCTGAAGTGGTGGATCGTTCTTTGTCTGCTGCTCAGCTGGATCGTCGTCTTCTTTATCGTGATGAAGGGAATACAATCGTCGGGAAAGGTAAAAAGACGCGAAGTGCTCCGTTACTTCTTTCTTTTCCTTGCGAGGACCGCGTTTGCTTTTTCTCCCACCGCGCCACGAACAGCCTCCCCACGTACCCCACCGAACTAACACGTCTCCTCGTAAACGCAACAGTCCAGATTACTGTGTCAACGACTTATTTCTTTGCTTGATTTAAAGGTGGTATATTTTACATCCATGTTCCCGTATTTGGTGCTTACTATCTTTTTTATTCGTGGAATAACGTTAAAAGGTGCCAGCGCTGGATTGGCCCATATGTACACGCCAAAGGTAATTGATCAATCTCCGTTTTATACACTTGGTGTAGAGGGTGAGACACCTGGAACAGACCACCTGAATTATATGTCGACTGTTACTGATGATAGGAAAAAGAATGTGTCGGACCAACGTTGCATAGGGGTATCGACGAGCACATAATTTGATGTGAATAGTTTTTCGATAGGTGGACGCGTAGAGGTCATAGGAAGGTCAACTTCTAGTAGAGCGTTTTAAGACGCGTAAAACGAAAAAATGAAGTTGACCTTCATATGACCTCTACGCGTCCACCTATCAAAAAATTATTTATATCAAATAATGTACTCCTCGATACCCTATGCAAGTTTAGTTTGAAACCTGTTTTCTCTATCACCAGCAACAGCCAAGACATTCAAGCGGCCTGTTTTAGGTATCCCACCCTGTATACTTATTTCTTTTGTTAATATAGTTTTTTCTCTCTAATTGTTGCCTCCATTTACTTTTGTAGATCGAGAAACTGTTAGAACCGACGGTCTGGCTCGACGCGGCGACCCAGGTTTTTTACAGTTTCGGGCTAGCGTTCGGCTCGTTGATCGCATTCGGTTCGTACAACACGCCGGACAACAACTGCGTCCGGGACGTGCTCTTGGTCAGCGGTTGTTGCGTCGTGATATTCGCCATTTTGGGGTTCAAGGCGATGACGAACGTCGACAAGTGCCTCGCCAGGTAAACGGACTCTTACGAACAACACCTGAGTTAATTAACACATTATCTACTGGTTATAATAGGCGTTTTATCTATAAACACTGAAATTTAAAACCCTATTAATTAGCTGCCGGTCAATAAATTGTTAATACTAATCAGTAAACTACGAATGTTTATGCATTTATAACGTCCCCTGAATTGCAAAACGTAGCAAAATAAAATTTACAATGAAATTTAATATTATTATACTTATTCATTATCATTAACATATTAAAACCCATAGTATAGAAAAGAAATTCCTGTGAAATTTTTTTTTATTTCTATATTAGTGTTCACAATTGTAAATTTGCATATCACATCTGTAGTCTACTAATCAGACTTTACGGCTATTGAATTCAGACTTCAACGGAGAGAATTCACGCCAAATGTTTATCCCATTTCCAGTAATAAAGACTTACTCTTCGAGAATGGACTAATAACGCATCCGAACATCACCATGGACGAGTACGAGGACATTGTGAACAAGTTGAACGTGTCTGCGATGAACTTCACTCTCGGCAGGTGTAGTCTCAGCGAACAGTTGGATAACGTAAGAGTCCAACGTTTTCTTCGTCTCTTTATACATATAAATATTAATCTGTCAAGCGGCTGGTTTTCTCATCAAATTGTCGCTACTAAATTAAGGTGATTCCGAAACGTTTCGTTTCACGATATACCTACTTTACCGATTCTGATTGATCGTTAGGCCGCCGAAGGCACAGGACTGGCTTTCATAGTCTTCACGCAGGCAATAGTCGAATTACCTGGTGCGCCGTTCTGGTCGTGCATCTTCTTCATGATGCTTCTAGCTCTCGGTTTGGGCTCCCAGATCGGTATACTGGAAGGCATGCTGTGCGTTATATTCGACATAGATCTTTTCAAGAGAATCAAGAAGCAATACATAACAGGTACGATAGACTTCCCTACATTATCCTACCTACAGGCACGATAGACCCCTTTTCCATCGTGGTATATGCAGGGTGAAAGAAAAAAAGGGTTCATTCAACGTGGTTCGAAAAAGTAATATTTTCAAAGTTACAAACAATTTTTTGTTTTAGATAGAGTGACAGATTTTCTTACTTCGAGAGCTACCCTACCGTATGGAAATAATTGATTATTTTATCATTTCTCATTTTCCTGGTTAAAAAAGATATTCCATAATTTTTACTAGTTTTACTTACAATTTTCTGCATTTCTTTTTCATATTATATGATAGCTCCCGAGGCGAGAAAGTCAATTGCTTCAACCGAAACCGAAAATTGTTTATGATTTTAAAAGTATTAATTTTTCCACCAATGTTTATCAGGACTTTGTTCATCATTTGACAAGTACTATCTACCCCAGAAGTTACGAACCCATTTTTTTTGTTTCACACCCTGTACTAAACGATCCTCTCTGTCTTAGGGGTGGTGTGTACCATATGTTTCTTCGTTGGTCTGATCTTCTGCACCGGCGCGGGAGAATACTGGCTGAAGATGTTCGACAGTTTCGCTGGTACTATCGGCCTGGTGATGGTCGCGCTCATGGAAATGCTCTCGGTCGTCTTTATCTACGGCCACGAAAAGTACCATATTTTAATAACTTCCACCATTATTAAAAATTCAAAAGAAACGAACCAGCGAATAATTAAATACGAAATCTTGTAGGTTCACCAAGGATATCGAAGAAATGACGGGATACAGACCGGGGCCGTACTGGCAGGTCACTTGGCGTTTTCTCGCCCCTCTAATTATGGGTTGTATTCTACTCTCCAGTATAGCGTCGATGTTCATCAAGAAACCTCAGTATTCCGCATGGGACGCCACGCAAGTAAGGATACATCCCACAGATGCTATACCATCCAGTGATAACGATACATTGGAATTGTATCGATACGTATCGATACACATGCATATCAAGAATAAAATATTGATTAAATTGGAAGTAATAAAATTCAAAAATGAAAATAAATTATTTATTTAAGCTGATATTTACTAAAGCAGATTCTCAGGTACCAGTGTGGACAAAAAATCGATCAATCGCAAACTTTATGAGAAGCTCGTAATTGGTCCATTTTCCTCACGACCTGTTATGTTACGACAAATGCAGCGATTATATCCAAACTTCAATATTTATAAGTTGGGTATCGATACTGGAATCTATCGTCGCATTACATATCAATATTTAAATTGAAAAGTATCACTCATGCCACCACGATAAACAGCTTTGCATCGTTAATCGTATCCCTCCATTTTAGGGTATGGCGGTGGCGACCAGTTACCCTAGCTGGATACTGGCCGTAGCGATCGTGATCATCTGCGCGGGGATTGCGCCGATACCGATCGTTTTTCTACTAAGGCGATTCCAGTGCGTCAAACTCGACGTAGACATCCATCAGGGCAGTATACGACGTATAGACACCACAGTGTCTACCAAAGAGATGATGGGCGACGTTGATGTGAGTATGGAAGAAAGAAAAGTGAAATTCTAGCCTCTACGCGCTCGTTTCATCGACATGGTTCACGGTATCCATCGATCGATTTGGTTATACTACTCACACATCTCTGTACACACGCACCGATGTCTTTGTGTGTGCTTCCCGTCTAAACTAAATTCTCATAGCATCTGCTGTTTCCACCGTTACGGATCCTACACGTGAAAAGTACAATGCCGCTGATCGGTCACAGTCCGTGCAGAGGTACCCTGTTGTCGCGTCGTTGTTCACACACATCGTGCCTTCCACCAAAATTCTTCGCCATCACCGATCGCAAATATTACTCGAAGTAGAAAGAACGTAGACGCGTGTATTGGCACCCTTTTCACGACACTGCGGATTTTTATGCAAAATTGCATTTCATAAAGTAATACACTAAGGCAAATGTTGATACTGAACGTGAACACAGAAGCGACTTCTAAAAATTCTTCTCCAACGTTGTCACTCGCTACTTTCTGCTTCGAGTATAGCCAATCGAAAGGTAACAACACAATGCACGCTCATAAGCTAGCTTAGAATCTTATATCGATCATGGATGAAGGACGACTTGATCGGTGCGCGCCGAGACCACTGATCCAAGACCTGGTGGTGTGTCAGGTGGAGGTACAGGTGCTCGAGGCGCGCGACCGATTAAGCTCGAACGAAGCACAATGGATTCACGTTGGACGTATACCTGCCAGTTGTAGGGAAGCGTCCGTTCGGTCTGCGGTAACGTCGATTAAATCGCTTCTTCCGTAGCTACCCCCCTCTTACACACGTGAGTCCGTAGTATAACATGTAACGTTTACGGAATGCCTGTAGCCTACTACTTTTGTGTGAGCGCCGCTTTTAGCACTGTCGTTTACCTCACGGTTCAGCTGCTAATGCTCGTGCACGACGAACAGAGAGAGGCACGCGAATATAGGAGAGTAGGTATCTACAGACGTCAGAGAGTTTTTAGGAGCTTTTGCGCGTCTCGTGGAAGATAGTATACAGGGTGTCCCAAAAAGATGGGACAATCCGTAACGTTCATATTCCTCGAGCAAATACAAATCGGAAAGTCCTTTACCGTTTTGCATTTGTATGTTGCGGATTTTCCTATGTTTTTGAAACACTCTTCTGTATATGCTTGATAGAGATCTTGTGGCTCTATATCACCTGGCCAAACGAACCAAAAAACTGAAGTTGCATCGAAATATTCGAGGCTTAAAAGTTTCTATATACGCTTGAAGTGTCTATACATATATCACTTAGCCACGCACATCGTTCACTGCTAAAGTATACAACGCGCTGTAATAGTTTCGAAACGGTCACATACACACGCGTAGACATAGCGCTGTAATTGTTTGTTCACCGTTTTTTTTTTGTTTTTCAATCCGCGAAAGACGATATATACTGGTGTATTTAATCGTGCCTGATCTCTGGTCCACAGATGGACGAGTATCACGACCGATTGGAGGACTTCCCCGAGGAGGACGAAGATATAAACAGCGACGACGACAACAACAGCGCGCCCCCGATCACGAAGATCGTGCCAAACAAGCTTCATCAGGGTAAACCGTTCAAAATGGAGGTGATGGACTTCTGAGACGGACGTGACGACCACGGGTTCGCAATCACCTCCCGCCCCGTTTCCATCGCGAGACGGACGAGTGATGATCGGGCCGATCGATCGACCCGTGAAACGACACTGATCACCTTACCCCCGTCGTCGTCGCGTATCGCCGAACGAGATCGGTGCTTACCAAAGCAATATCAAACTTCCGTCGAACCCGTGACACGGGTTTAAACCGTGCGAAGCGAATAAACTAAACAAAGAAGGGAAAGAAATGGCAGAGAGGAAAGAGAGACAGAGAAAATTCAGTCCAAAAATGAAAGCTCGGCGATTGCACTGAATTGCAATCCTACCAAATAATACAGAGAGAGAAATCGTTTCGTCGATTCGTTTGCTCAATTCTATCGTGAGACGCGAGAAAAAAAAAACGTTCCCACAAAACGGCCTGAACGTCACCAGGACGACGGTTTTTGTTTTTCGTTTTCGTTCGCGATGGGATTTCGTTCGAGGTAGAATATCGATCGTTCGCTCGTCGGAATCGGTAGTTGAGATCGTTCCAGAGAAACGTTGAAATTATTTTAACTCGTCGTAGGTTGAAATTAGACTTCCCTACATCGCGAGGAAACGTGGAACCATCCCCACAACCTCTCGGTTAGCAAAGAGCGCTGTGTCCGCGCGCTCGTGTTCAGATTTAAACGACATACACGCTTCGGGTCGGTCTTCCGCGTTGTTCGACGACCATTTTCTTTGTTTTTTTTTTCTTATTTTTTCGTCAGGGGCTTATAAATCGTACAGGATATCTGACGTTTTGAGAGATGGAAAAGGTATGATGAGAAAATCGTGTGAAAAAAAACAGAGAAACGACGTTGTACAAAAGTTGATTGTGATCGATACTGTGTTGGAGAGCAAAATCGGTTTGGCTGTTGGGAAACCTGTTACTATAAATCGATAATTTCTCTATCTTTATGCTGTTGTACAAATAATGAAGATATATATATATATATAACTGTCAACTGAAACGGAGAAGAATTGGTGTAAAAGAAATACGGCGATAATAGTATCCCCCGACAGATCTCGATTCGATTTTGTTCTAACTGTAGTACACCGAAGTAGCGATGGGAACCACGGTCATATAAATTTAAATAGTAACTGAATTCGAAGGTAGGATCCAAGAATGATTACGAAATTGAAGAAACAGAGCTCTGTAAAGTTCCAATTTCTTTTGAACCTAACATCAAACCTAGGAGCGACCTTGCTTTTGAAACGACCCAAGATTTATAACTTAGACTGCATGATCCTTATGCAAATACCACTCGTCGAACATTTATTTACAGAACCTAAAATCAAACGGAAATTCCTTTACTACGTCGAACGATCTATTAGATCCCAAATAAAATCATACTAAAATTTATTGATCTTCCTGATACACTGTATTTCAGAGTTTCAGATACGTTATAAATGTATAAATCACGCAGACTATAACCTGAAAGTACTATACTTTAGTTTCTCGAGATTCTCATAAAGGGTTCGTGGCAGCTTGGTCCCATCGTTACGCCAAAGAGAACAGAATATTGCGTGTGTCCTCAGCGGAGGATTAGAAGGAAGGGTGAAGAATGTTCAACCCAGTCGAGCATTGCCTCGATGAAAGAGTTCGCTATAATTTTCCCAGCCTTCAACCGTGGAGAAAAAAACCTGATCGTTCGTCGTCCCACCCATACGGAAGATCGACACGTAAACGGTATACGATACGTTCCTACTGCTTCCAGAACCTCAGGGGTGAGAGAAACGTCAGGAGTTCTTGCGGGGCAAAATTACATATGCCTATACCAGAGATGGGCACAATTTTATTCGAATAATAGACACAGTGCAAAAGCAGCATTGTTCAGTCAAGAAGAAGTAATATTTTAGGGTGAACTTCCGGAAAGCACCCACACTCTATAACCCTAACCTTGATATATGTTATCAAGGTGACTCTCCTGAGTACTCTTTAAAAGATTTAAACCGCCGATCATTAGTTATTAAAAAGTTATTAACCAAAAAGGATTGAAAACCGTAATTTCCGATTAGAGACCAATTTGGTTAGAGATAGTTCAAGCAATTTTTCTGTTGATAGCTTTTTAATAACCAATGATCGACAGTTTATACCTTTTAAAAGTTCCTTGGGGGAGGGAGGAGGTGACTTTGATAATATATGTCAAGGTCAGGGTCATCGGGCGTAGGTGCTTTTCGGTAGTGTATCCATATTTTATTATAAAAATCGGAGTTTAGATACATACAATCAATGAAAAGTGATGAAGTACTTTTACCTTATCTTTCACTCATTATCCGAAAATTTTTATCCAGATAATGAATTTTGTCCACCTCTGGCCTATACTCGCCTAATAGCGCCGTACGAGTAGGGCATAATAGCGTGTGTGTGCAATTAGACTGTACATATACCTCGTTACGACTACGCGTGTGACTCGTCGTAGTTATACACTTCCGACAAAACCCGATTACTTAAGTCGAAGGGTAGGTGTCCGAGAATTTCCATTGAATGATCTCCTAGAGATCGAATTTTCAATTATCGTACTTAAAGCGGGAAACCCCAGACGAACCGCGTATGCGCAAAATGAGAAATAGAAACCGGAAACGGAGATGTCGTAACTCAAACAAACGACGTGATAATCGAATGTGTGTACATCCGGTTCGACATCAATAGTCCCCAGATACCAGGAAACCAAAGTCCGCGCACGAATCACCGTTTCGTTCTCTCTCCACCCCCCTCCCTTCCCCCCTCAGATCGGGCGGATTATGTATCGATGACGTTATCAACGTGCGAAAGAATTACTGGGTAAATATCCTAATTACTGCCAGTGTCCCTAATACTGCTACTTTATTTATTTTACTTAATAAGAACGTAACGTATAAAAGATGCTGTTAAAAAATTTGATTATTAAATTGCGACGCTAATTTACAAAGAAATACGTGTGCTTGTATGTACCTGGTATTTGCAAAGTAATGTTAAAAAATGAAAATACAATTTGAACGTCGAAAACGCAACTACGTAAGTAAAAAGTGAAGGGGTAAGTCATATTAAAGAAAGAGCTGTTATTTTACTGTTTAACCTATATCTACTGTACAAAATGAATCCCTAAAGTATATAAGAATCACTCTAACTTTTCAGGTGACACTTATAGGGACACTGGAATTGCTCGCAGAATTTAATTAATTAATAATCAATTCTTCATATTTAATGTGTAAAAGTACTTTTTTTCGTGAAAGAAATGTTAAATAATGTTATGCTAAAAAAATGAGACGATATTTAGGTCAAACAACACGTAAAATGATTAAATGAAGTCTAGGATCTTAAGGTGGCAGTAATTGGGACATGTACCCTATACCCTAGCGAGCAAGAGCGGCCATTTCGGTCCGTCTTCGTCAACAACAGGGTCGTTGTATAGTTGTACCTGGGCTCGAGGAACATCGATGGCAATGCTGATATATAGTATATATATCAGAGAATATACCGACGACAACCGTTACTCATCGCCATTGTCGCGATGGCGATGATTTACGCTCGAATAACGCTATATTTTTGGCAGCGCGAATGCCCGGAGACTAACTTCGGGGGAATACCAGAGTACACTGACGAACAAACTCGTCTTCCGTTAGGAGAAAAAGCAACGTAAGGGGTTTGGCCTCCTACCACTTGGTCTCGGGATTTACTGATATTTATGCCAAATTAACATTCAATTTAAAATTGATTCGAGTACTTGAAAACAATTTCCTATGTGGTAGGAGGCCCTTACGCTGCTTTCTCCCCTAACGGAAGCCGAATTTCCTCATGACTGTACATACAGTAAATTCTCGATGAGTATTCGAAGGTTCCTCGAGGCATTGAACATTAAATACTTCATAAACTAATGGCCACATGCGTTTGAAACAAATATCATTGACATCAGAATTTGAAGCTCCATCATTGCGCTAAACCTCGGTACGAAAAGTCACTGTTACACCTGGGTACCTCTTCTTAGTGCCGCGGAGCCTTCGAATACTCATCCAGGATTTACTATACATACGTCACGCGCAGCGTTTCATCCTTCCGTTCTGTTTCGTTCTCGAAGTATACACGACTCTCTCGGGGGCACGACCGCTGCCTGCGTTCGTAGACACTAAAAACCTAGAATCGTACATAGGGGTATGTTGTATACACGAATATCCAGAGAAACGTTTAAATAAAAAGCTTATTTATTGCCGAGTACGAGGAAGAGTAAAACACTTCAGTAATTCCACCCTACAGTTCTCTGTGAAATCAGTCGTCCATCTCCCTATACGTATGTACGCATGTTCGACGTTACACCGAGGGCATGATATGGACAAACTACGATTGACGGGACGTCGTACGTAATATATGCGTTTAAGAAATGTTTAGTTACCCACGAGAACTATCCGTCAAGATAACACCCGTCGATTGTCGGGCCCAATATATCGATTCGCCAATAACAATCCTAATACCGATTTCTGATAACGGCGACCACGAGGTCGGGACATACAACACACAGAGAACCGTTGACTTAAAAATACGAGGAGGGGGGGGGGATAAAAAGGTTCGACGATGGCGTAAGCGTATAGACAGGAACTTATCACCGTAGATAACGATTCTCAAAGGTGATATGATCCGCTTGACTATTCGCATATAGTACCATACAACTTACGCGCGACACAGCGGAGCCTTATCAAAGGCATTCGAACGTGTGCGAGGTACGATAAATCGTGTCGTCGTTGCAAACGTTTCCCTTCCCCCACAGTTTTAACATCGTCCCTATAGACGATCTGTTCACTTTCGGTCAAGTCGTCGATTCGAACGCGCGCGGGAAGATCGGCCGCCCCCGCGAATCATATATCAACTCGATGAAGAGGCACGTGAAGAACGGCGGTGATCGGAAGCCGATCGAAACGCGGGTCGTTGACAGACAACCGGCGGTAGAGACGACGGAGAACACATTTCTGATTAGTTATAGAGATCGTTCCTACGACTTACGGAAGTTCCTTAGATACCATCCAGGCGGAAAGAAAGTGCTCGGTTACTTCGAAAATCGGAGCTTGGACAAAGCTCTCGACGAGAATCCTCACTCGAGGAGCGCTTTTCATCTGTTGGAGGACTTCACGGTGAACGAGCAAGAGAAGTACCAGGAATACGAAGTGAGTTCTCGATGGTGGTTACGACGGTGTCACGTTTCGAGCACGGTTTGAAAAATCGCGACGGATTGGTGGACACTGGAAGTGGTCGCGTGTTCGTTTACATTGAAATGAAACCTGAATCAAGAATTGTAAATTTTGCATTCCATGCGTCATTTTTCCTCTTCATTATTGTCAGCCTTCGTGCATAAGGTTTTGGTGTTATCAGGCTACTAGTTTTTGGCCTTCACGCTTGTTCGACGGTTACAAATGATTTCTCCGTTTAGTTTCATGTGTATAGTTGGTTTTAATCGAGAATGATATTTTTTTTCTGTCATCCATTGCTCGACTGCCGTGGCGAATCTTGTATAATTGTTACTCAACATTCCCACGAAGCGATTATCAGCGAAGATTTTCGTTTCATCGTGAGTGGCGATTTATACTTTGAAATCCGGGCTTGTATCCGTTTCTTGGAAGTGACGTAACGGGGCTATCTTTAATCGCTCGTAGCTCTCCGATGCCGTCAAACGTTTACGGAAATCGACTTGCTCGCAATGTTTGCAATCTCTAACGAGAGTGATTTAAGAGTCATTCTTTTTTTTCTGTCAAATATCGTAACAAAATAACCATGACCGAAGAAGTATTTCATACGGACACTGACCTGCAAAGTCAAACATCTATTTTAGGTGTACACCATTCTGATAATTTTTCAAACTTGCTTGAAAAAGAAATTGTTTTTCCGTATCGACAATTTGAAATAAGAGACTTTCCGATTCGTGTATGTTTGTGTGGAGGCGTATGTGTGCGCGCGCGTGTGTGACGATCGTTCGACAATATTTGACAGGACCTCATTGACTGGAATGCGCCTATACTCGGTCAAGTAGGAAAATTAGGTGACCAGTATTGGGAATGGATGAATCTACCGGTGAATCGGGAGATTCGATTGTTCCAGTCGAACCTGCTGGAGACTATATCGATCACCCCATGGTATCTAGTACCGATCGTATGGATTCCGGTCTGCATTTACTTCCTCTACTCCGGATTCAATAGTATTGCCGACGATCCCAGTGGTAATTACTTTTAATCTTAATGCAATTATTTTCTACATTCTCGATTGACAATGTATTTCTACACACTTACTATTTATCGTAAGATAATAAATAACCAATTTAACAGTCTCGTTCGAACTTTTTTAGGAAACACCTTGTTTCAAGCTTTGTCCTCATATATACTCGGTATATTATTGTGGAGTATCCTAGAATACGTGCTTCACCGGAAACTCTTTCATTTCAAGCCACCAGCCACTTCGAAGTTACTCATTTCATTACACTTTATACTTCACGGTGTTCATCATAAGGTAAGCACTCCGTAAAATAAGGAGTAACTATTAAGCTGCCTAGCGCACGCATTGTCTAGTATGTATGAGCTGATTATTTTATTCCGTTGTATATTTTTCCCTAAGGCTCCATTCGATAACAGAAGATTAGTATTTCCCCCTGTGGCCGGTTTATCGATAGCAAAATTATTGTGGTATCTCTACGAAGCGTTATTTTCTCGGACAATGATTTATTTTATTGCCGCCGGTACTACAACAGGTACTCACGTCGACGCACTTACACCTAATATAAGTAAAAAGCCGCTAACACGGTGCAATTGATTCTCACCAAATTTCATCCCGTAGGCTACGTTTGTTACGACTTAATTCATTATTATTTACATCACGGCGCGCCGAGGGCCGGATCCTACCTCTACACCATGAAAAGGAATCACAATTATCATCATTTCTCGCATCACGAATTAGGTAACAATTTCTTCATCTTTAATTACACGCTAATCAGATCTCTCACACCTTAAAACTCACATCTCCACAGGTTTCGGTATCAGCAGTAAGCTCTGGGATCACGCTTTCGGAACAAACATTTGCTTACCGCAGCTAACGAAACCGATAGAATGGTGAATCATTTCGTCAACACGTTATTTGTATAATCTTTATACAGTAGCTCACCTATTTATCGATCTCTGCCTCTCTGGTAACAAATATTTAAGTACAGACAAGGAACAAAGACGCGCAAAAGGTACAGAACAAAGGGCGGAGCGAGCTGTCAGTTGAACGTTACATGAACGAACTCATGAGGTTCATACGCCAGATCAGACTGTAAGCAAGCACTCGAGCGAATTGATAATTTAAGTACATATTACAGTATCACATGTGCGCTTGTCTCTTAATGAAATAATTCGAGTCTCAAGCGTACCAAACAAAAACAAACCAGTGTCAATGGTAGAAAAGAATACCATTGATATCAGTGGATTTAGATTTCCCGATAGTAAATAAACACAATTATGGTGCCTCAACTTTCACATTCTTTCTCCCCATACTCAGCTGTGGGAAAGAGCTCTTATTCGCGGGAGGATTCAATCTAGAAGACAGATGAACAAACGCTTCGAACAAGCTAACCCTGTCCATGACATTTACTTCGTAATGTTTAAGCTTCTCTCTGGTACACCAGTTCGCCGCTTTACTCGCCGTATTCTCTAAACTGTGGGACACCTCTTCCGCTTTTGTCCGATTACCGACAACGATCACAGTTATTTCTTTTTTATCTTTATTCCTGTCGATATCCTTCTTCAATGGAAAGAGTACATCCAGGGATTCCGGTTTCGCGGTGTCGTAGACCAAAACGTAGCCATCCGCAAAACCAAGATAATGTCGTGGAAGTTGCTGATTATTAGCATTGTTTTGTAGAGATTCCAGTCCTGCTGTATCATAAAATCGTACTTTCTCTTTAGTGCCCCGATCTGTTTCTATGTTCGCGACGTAAATGTCCTCGATCGTGGGATGAATTTCCTGTTACATTATGAACTTTAATTATAACAGTTGTATTAATATAGAAAAGTAGGTATGTAATATTTTGTTATCACTGGCTGAGGCTTGCGGACACAAGCCATGTCCACTTGAAAACAATATTCTAACATTTCAACAGCATTACAACCAGCTTCATTAGAGGCTGAATTCTTTACCGATACGTATTAAGCTTCAATGTACTTCGTTCAATGTACTTTGTTCAATTCGCTATCAGAGTGCCACTGTATCCTTAATGAAGCTAGCTGTAATGCCTGTAAATGTTGATATAAATTTTTCAAGCAGGACACAGCATACACTCTACAGTCTCAACAATGATAACTAGACTGTGAATATATAATATGCATTTACAACATAAATTTCATAAAATCTTGAAGAGAAGAAATAAACTGCTATTTAACATTTGTATCTGTAAATTACTCCAAAAAGTATCTATGCAACACTGAGTCTACAAAATCTTGGATAATACTACATTCGTTTTTTATGTAACTGAAAGATAAATGTAATTCTCAGGGCTGTCACGTATTAATAATAATAATATGAATGAGTACCCTTGCAAATATTTCATATGAACATAACCTAAATGCTTACTTTGTTGGTATTAACATCCCCGTAAATAAGCTGTTCCAATAAAGCTGTCTTTCCTACACCTTTCATTCCACAAACGACCACCTTCGTCGTTTTTCCCATATTGAATTTGTTTATCCGAATGACAAAGTATTGTTTACCTCAACGCAAACGTCAAAAGTGACGTATAAGCACAGACGAGGTACATATAATCATCTATGAGATATAACTTTACTATGTAATATAAGAATAGAATTGTCAACTGCTGTCACCCTACGGGCTTCGTAGTTCTACGAATTTGTAACTCCAGCACCTTAAAAACCTCTGAACTTTAGCGACCTCTACTGCGTTATAAGAACACTGAGAACAATGAATTCGTGAATTAGAGTAGAAGCCCAATAATTTAAGGTCCGTTAATTGATCACTAGGAACACCCCTCACTCACACGTATTCATTCTGTCGCCTAGTAAGGAAGGGACACGGAGGAAGTGCGCGGGTGTATATAATATTGTTTTAATGAAATGATTCAATACCCAATAATTTTTGCGAATAAACTTTTTTGATATCTCTACAAATAACCCAGATAGTAAGGTGATCAAAGAAGTGAATACATCCAGCCTACCCTATATCTAGCTACATCGCACAAGTGAACGGACGATCGGTGGAAAAAGCGCGCGAATGATTGGAGTCCGTTAATTGACTAAAATAAGCAAAAGCTCGCAGCCAATTAGCTCATATTATTTGATATATAGTTCGTCAACTTGTAGGTGATTATGGTTGCCAGTTATATCCCAAATAATAATGATTGCCCAGGTCTCACCCCGTGGAGGTTGCTGCGAATGGAGACCCAAGGAGGATAGATGGAATCACATGCGTTCTACACCTATCCCCCTTTTACAATTTTTATATCACCCAAACACCATTCACACTAAACAACATAAACTAAATTCAACGCAGAAACTAACATGGACGTAGCCAGGAGGGGCACTTGTCCCCACCGCTCTGGACGGAAAAAAATTGCATTGCTTCCCCCTGATTGATATGCTCATGGAAACGAATTGTTCAAATAACGCAGTTATTTTTTAAACCCCTTCGGCTTTATGACAATCCTCGGTTGATGAGAAACCTTCATATACTGATCATCGGGTGAAGAAAAATCTTCATATGATGATTTCTGAAGCAGAAACTGGGAGGATTATAACAAAACATTTTTATAGATTATAAACAATTAATTCAGATGAACAGGTAGCTTGATTCCAAGATGATCCCTGAAAGAGAAACTCAGTGGACAGTTAATAATTCATAATAGTTAATCATTCATAATAATTTATAGCGAGCATTAATTCAATCCTAGGATGATTTCTGGAACAGAAATTTAAGAGAACATACATATATAACAACAATAAGAATAGAAGAACATAACAATACATTTTTATCGACATTACAATTGAATAAATTAAAATTTGATCCCATGAGAATTCCTGAAACAGAAACTAAAACAATTAGAAAAATATTATCAAATTTCTTGAGATTGTTGACTCTTCATTTTGGCAAACAGGGGTTCAGTGTATAAAATTTCTGTAAATAACCTGAAACAAAAATTAGTCCTTTGGATTAAAAGCTGAAAAAGAAGGGATTAGTACACATAAAGGACAAGGAAGTGTCAGACATTTTAATCGAGTATACAAAAAATTAAAAAATGAATTTACTAAAAAAGTTGTTAAACGACTGAATTTAAAATTCAATACGACTCTATGCAAAAATCGAACAAGACTAAATTTTGGAGAATACAAAAACACTAACTTTTTATACAATTAACTTTTATCGATTAACTGATGACTATATCTTTTTCGTGTGTCAAAGTACAAATCAAGAAACAATCGTATTTTACTGTATCGAAATTTAAATAATTTTCGTACAGAGATAGTATCAGCAAATTGAGAGCGACTCTAGGTGAAAATTTGGTATCAATATGAAGGATCGAATTGCATTTGCATATTTTTTCAGTTGCAAGCTTTTCATTAGTTATCATAATCAACAACAGTCCCGAGGAAACTTTGATTTTAGCAGACATTCCAAAATTTACAAAAATAAACACTATTTTGATATCAATGGCATTTGCAAATTACGTATAACGATTCAAGAATTAATATATCACCAACTCTAACAACGAATAGTCACTTCTAAGGACTCTAATTAAAATTTAATTACAAATTAATTTTAATTTTTATGTGTCAATAATTAATCAAATCTATCATCATTGTCGATACATAGATTTTTTAATGTGTATTACAAATTGTAACGAACATTTGCAGAATTATTAAAAATAGAACATTTTGTTTAGTAACATAAATATTCTTATCAACAGTATTTTCAACGTAAACACTTGGTGCACAATAATCAATAATAATAATTCAATACAATAACAACAAAAATAGAAAAACAGCAGCCACAATAGGGCGCTAAACAAGTAAAAAATAGCAGCCACAATAGGGCGCTAAACAAGTAAAAAATAGCAGCCACAATAGGGCGCTAAACAAGTAAAAAATAGCAGCCACAATAGGGCGCTAAACAAGTAAAAAATAGCAGCCACAATAGGGCGCTAAACAAGTAAAAAATAGCAGCCACAATAGGGCGCTAAACAAGTAAAAAATAGCAGCCACAATAGGGCGCTAAACAAGTAAAAAATAGCAGCCACAATAGGGCGCTAAACAAGTAAAAAATAGCAGCCACAATAGGGCGCTAAACAAGTAAAAAATAGCAGCCACAATAGGGCGCTAAACAAGTAAAAAATAGCAGCCACAATAGGGCGCTAAACAAGTAAAAAATAGCAGCCACAATAGGGCGCTAAACAAGTAAAAAATAGCAGCCACAATAGGGCGCTAAACAAGTAAAAAATAGCAGCCACAATAGGGCGCTAAACAAGTAAAAAATAGCAGCCACAATAGGGCGCTAAACAAGTAAAAAATAGCAGCCACAATAGGGCGCTAAACAAGTAAAAAATAGCAGCCACAATAGGGCGCTAAACAAGTAAAAAATAGCAGCCACAATAGGGCGCTAAACAAGTAAAAAATAGCAGCCACAATAGGGCGCTAAACAAGTAAAAAATAGCAGCCACAATAGGGCGCTAAACAAGTAAAAAATAGCAGCCACAATAGGGCGCTAAACAAGTAAAAAATAGCAGCCACAATAGGGCGCTAAACAAGTAAAAAATAGCAGCCACAATAGGGCGCTAAACAAGTAAAAAATAGCAGCCACAATAGGGCGCTAAATAAGTAAAAAATAGCAGCCACAATAGGGCGCTAAACAAGTAAAAAATAGCAGCCACAATAGGGCGCTAAATAAGTAAAAAATAGCAGCCACATAGGCGCTTATCAGTCGCGACACTAATCATTTGTCAATAATTAGAGTGTCTCCTTTGTTTGCCACTCTAATTTACTGAATCCAAAAATCAAAAAAACTCCCGTGCACCTTCAATGTGCAATACGCAACACTAACTTTAGATTGATGCAGTTAGTGCAGCCACCTGGGCTGTCGTAAACCACTCAATGCAGCTATTTCAGCTACCTTGTGGTTCTGCTGTGGTTCCAGCATTGGGCATTTCATCGATCGCAACACTAAAACAAACCCGATCAATTCATATCGCAACACTAATTCAACAAAAGAAAACGACTTAAATAAAAAGTAATAAGCAATCGCGCTCAGTCATTTTCGCAACACTACCCTGAAAATAAAGAAATGATCTTAATGCAAACACGATCTCATCATTCGCAACACTACTCTGAAAATATAAAAATGATCTTAATGCAAACACGATCTCATCATACGCAACACTATTCTCCAAGCAATTAGGAAGATTAATATTGACAATTTACAAAGCTAATGCAACCCGTGATCTAGTCTCATCCGCAACACTAATTCAATCCGCGATTTTGCCCAATATTGCTGGTCGTTGGGCCGATATGACGGCCAATATACAAACTACTACTACAATTACAGGCGAGTACAGTGAATAAATATTTAGTAATGACTCCACATCCGAAGATACAGAGCCATTCGTTGCTGCCCTCTTGAGTACACAGTTTGTGCTGGGCCTCTTCTTTTCTTCGGCGGTCCGCCCCCTGAAACCCTAATGCTGCTCGATTGTGGACGACCAATGACTCGAAGAGTCTGTATGATCGTACCACGAGTGCAATCGAGCAGGTCGTTCGTTTCGACAATCCTATCCTTCCGACCGCGACCGCGACGACGACCCCCTTGGGGTTCGCCAAATTTGAAGAATCGAAATCGAAATCGGAAGCAGACAGCATGCTCCGTCTGGACCAGTTTCGAATCGACGCTGCAAATTATCCCGGTAGCAGGACTATCGCGCGAAACCTACGCGAGCCTACCCGAGCCTACAGAGCCTACCCGATCTTGTGATAGCCTGCCCCGGCCCCTACCTACTTACAGTCTACTCGCACACATTCACACACCAGAAAGTATGCTACCTGCCTACCTAGCTATATATTTAAAAAGAATTTGGCAAAAGACAGATTCTCACCAACACACAACACTCCCCGGTTCTCAAGCATGCGCCCGGGTGCAAATCAACCGGACACCTAGAGAGGACGTCCCGGGACGCCTCCGACACCCGAACGTGATATTCAACTTGCACACTCTAATGTACGTACCATTTTCCTGAAATCGACTGGCAAAGGCTAGCATCCATTGCGAGAATAGAAAAATTGTTTAAGCAATATACGTATACTTGGTACACTTTATATCGATTACGCGTTAATTTTCTCGTCTGATAGCGAGATACTCTAAACCGGTACATATTCCATAGAAATTTTATTATAAACATTGTATCAAGCAAAGAAATATGTACGACCGATACCGGAAATTGTGCAAAATTGTTCCACGGAACAATTATAGATGAAATGTTAATCGATAGAAATCTAAACGACGCAATTCCACTGCCTAATCACACACACACATAAGTGGAAAGTACATCGTGCACGGTAAGCTAACGCACTGCCAGTCGCATAGACATGTTATTATTATATAAAATCAAGTCATCGTTCCCCGTTGCTCTCGCCCAACCAAGTAGCACCTGGGCACGTGAAAGGGTTCGAGCAACGAACACGGAATAATTATCCTGAAAATCCTAACTAAAATAATTATTACGTTTTGCTCTTCTAACGGGCTACTTCTCTTTTATTCTTTTTCATTTCATTTTGCAATAAAAGTGACTCGACTTTGTATTAATAAAAATTGAAAATCAAAGATTGACTATTTATTAATATTGTAGAATTTAGTTATTAAGACTCTAAGCAAGACTCTGCAAGTAGATAAATGACTCTATGTATTGAATAACCCTCGGGCGATCCCGTCGTCAAAGGCAATATAAGACATAACATAAGTGTAACAAACATATCACTTTGACGCAGAAATCTACCCGTCGCGAAATGCCTCCTTGTACAAGGTCTGTAATACCATATTTATCCAGAACGTTACGGTCTGGCTTAATCAATGTGTATCAAAATACACTACTTACTTTTTATTTCTTTCGTTGAATAACGTGGTAGTACGTATTTGTGATATAATTTAGTATAGATTGCTAATGTACAATTGTAGATACATTATTAAAAATATCAATGAAGACATATGTTAATCTTAAATTTCTTCACAGTAAACTGATATACATACATATTATGCATATAGGTACTGTATTCAAATAGTAAATAAATTTAAGTTATTTTCCTTTGCGTTATTTGTCTACAAATGACGGTATAACTGTTGAAAATAATAATTAACTCACTAACGGGTGAAATAAAATTTTATTAACATACTAAACATTAATCTAAAAATCATAAAAATTAAATCTAATACCAAAGGTGTCCAAATGCCACCCACGAGTCACAAGCAATTACAAGCTTCCCCTCGTAGGTTTTCCAGACTACCGACCTCAAATTGACTCGAGCGAGTCAATCCAAGTACCATAGTGAGGGTACCTCCAGAGAGGAAGAATGCTGCGCATAAGTAGTAGATGGACACCCCTGGGCCTGTCCTTCTTAAAGGACAGGGATATAAATACTCATTCTTTCTGAGTATATACGCCTACCACACAAATATGTTTGTGGAACACAATACATGCTGGTGAAACACACTAGTACCTTCCCTGCATTTAACGCTCACACTCCATTAAAGTGGTCGTGAGTACTCGCCAGTACGTCTCATTACTCTACCCGTGTACGTAACCGTATGCGTTCTTTGCCAGTGGCAACGAAAACATCGGCCACGATAACTGGAAATCGCAATGCACTTTTCAATGGTCATACATGCACAACGTGTTAAATTATTCCATAACACGCGGTTTTTCACTAGGGCGTGCATATCGACGCACAGGTGACATAACTTAATACGTCTTCTTTTTATGCACCGATACTTTATTGCGATTCCCAGTACACGTGTTCCACTATTTCATGGAACTTGCAAATACGAATGATACCTTTGTGTCTCGCGACACTGGTTCCGGGATTGAAACGTGCTGTCGCGTCTCGTGGTATTGCGCTAACTGCTACACATGCCTATCCAGGAAGGCACCACCACGTTTTCCTCTCTATCATAAACATACCGGTGTGGTTTCTGTTTTTTCTACTTTATATTCGAATCTACCGACGATATTTATTTGCACACATTAATGATATGAATATTATTTTTTTTATCAGCTGACCGTTATTTATAGGCTATTGCGAATTTATTGTATTTTCTATATTATGTAATTCGCTTTACGTAGAACTATTTCATGCTATATTCATAAATGGAAATGAGTATACAATATACTGAAGTGACTACAATGAAATTATTATACGCATCATCTTCAAATTACTGCATTTTTTAGTGAAATGAATAACGTACTACCACGACATATACTCAATTAATAAAAAAATAACAATTATTTAAATAATAGATCGCTCTATCTTGAAATGTCAAGATTTCATGTTAAATTGAAGCACTAAAAAAAATGCAAAATATCCAATGTGGTTTCATCTGCATCATATCAAACATTGAATATTTAACTCATAAATATACTTTGAATACAAAATATTTATGAATTATATTACTAATAATAAGCGCGGCGTACAAGAAGACCCTAACCTAACTAAGAAAAATAACAGATCAAATACTACTCGCGGATACGCAATCGTACGATTGCATATCCGCGTTCACTGTACTCGCCAAAAGCACGTATACAACCTGTCGCCCGTGCCGCTTCGGACTAATTGTCCTACGACATGATTGGGGACTGGAGGAATAAAAGCATGCGACTCACCCGATGACAGAAGAGCTCCCTCGAAGACTCGAAGAATCTCGAAAAATCGTGTAGCTTCGCTTAAGAATATCATCTGTAGTGGTCGCTTATGCAGGATCTGGAAAAATCTGAAAAAAAAGGAACAGAATTCGTTATAACCTCTTCTGAAAATTCTAGCTGTTTCAGTTGAACAGTGTAAATAATAAAATATAAAGATACTTACAATCTCTCTTTGTATAGCTTCGCCCAAAAACATCCTCTTCCGTGATGCACTGACTCTACTTTTCCGAACGAGTACATACTTTCAAATAGAAAAAAAAATTAAAATAAAAGACTATCGCGACCGAACATCCAAGCCGGCGAACTAATGACTTTATTTCCGCGACTAAAAAAGCAAAGAGTGTCCCGAAACTCTGAAAGTAATCGATTATACGCAAAAAACACTGACTCGACTTTCGCGAGGACCTAACGATATCTCCGGTGAGATTGTAATCTGAGACAGTTCGCTGCGCGCAAACATAAACAACTTGTACGATTGTAAACACTGACTCGACTCGACCGCCTTGCGCGCGGCCACCAAACTCTGAAAAAAAAAGGAGGGGAAAGAAACACAATACGGCGCACGTGCACCGGCTTATCCTTTTTATTTTTATATCGACCAAATGTTTACGTTGACAAAATTGTCATTCAATGAGAAATATGCGTTAAAATGCAAATATGAATTTAACTACGCAAAATATTTCAAAGTAATTCTCATCTCTCTGTATTCATTACTCATATATATTTGTTATTAGTATATTATATTGAAGACATTCGTTATTAGAATTTAAGAATACGTTTACTCGTACTTTTTGTCTAAATCGCGTACCGAATTTTATAAATATTCGGAAATTATTGCAAATATCAAAATTTCGTAATTTAGTCAAGCTTCGATGAGCATGATAAATTACGCAGCTTCGATATAATTACACTTACATCCGAAACTGTATATAAATGCAAATACGATAACATCATAAAGATAAACCGGTGAAGTTATTAAAATTGAAATAATTTCGCGACCGAGATGCAGTACGGTACGAGTATTTCTAACCGAAAATTCTGGAAGCATCTCGTTTAAAGTTTCTAACGGTTTCTAACGGTTTCTAACAAGGAAGCCATGTTGAATGCTTCAATTACGCGTTTGAATGTGCAATAATTCCCCAAAGTATTCTTATTTGATTTTAGCAGAGCTAATTATGAAGTCACAATTATGTTTAATGTAAAAACAACGAAAATGCAATAAAATAGAAATATGTTTCACCTATTTTGTTCTAATACGTTATCAAAAGTCACCAGTTTCCCGCCGAATTGCTTCTAATGGGAGTCCGCAGTCGTCTCATCGGCGGCACGTTCCGTCTAGCCGGCATTCTGAAACAGAAAATACACATTAATACGAAGTAGTTATACTAAATTCACAATGATTGAATAAAAAGGAAACAATTATTGACTTGAGGAATGTCGCCAAAGATTGCAAAGTGAACAAAAACAGTCTAAATATTAAGTGGTATCGGAGGGAGAATAGAAATCGTGAACCCGGTTCACTTTATCTAGCAATACAGAGTTAATTTATGATTATTTACACTAATTTGCATAGATATTAAACGACAGTAACGATAGAGTACTAACAAAGACACAAAGCATAAATAATTTAAAGTAACAAGTAATAATACTTACTTCGCCACGAGCGAGATCACTTCACGTCTAATCGGTCCAGCTCTCCTGAGAAGAATGACTGTTAGGCTGCCCATGACTGGCTATGATTGGTCGACCGGTGTGAGGAACGCACGGATTGGTCACCTCCCTCGCGCGCCACTTCTCATTACTACGAAATAGAATATTTACCACCGAATTATATTTCAATACATTTTTCTTATATGCATCTGAGATTAATTCAGAAGGGAATGACTATCATAAAAGGAAAATAAAGAAGAACACACTATCCTTGAAAATCTGATATTCCTATTTGTTTTAGATGGAAAATATTAATTTTGCTGCCGTCTTCTCGAAGGTTTAACTTATTAATTTTGCTCCCTCTCTAGTGCCGTATGTATGTGTATGTATATGTATGTATGTATCTCACTGTATGTATCTGTTTAAAGGATGAATGTAATATGAATGGACAATAGATTGTAATGCAAAATTAGAATTTTCTAAAATAATTTATGACGACAGGAGGAAATCTGAATTTTTTTCAACAATAGCGCCTACTGTATGACGTCATACCTGATCTGTATGTAACAACATTATTTCAATTGCTCCTTGTGAATAAGTTGTTATTAAGATATCTGACCATTGAATATTATAAAACAGAGCAGGAGCAATTTTTTGGTACCATAATATTTGTGGTGTAATAATATTACTATCTATTTTGTAGACAACAAATTTTTGCTTTTTAAATTCCGAGGGAGCAAATTGGGAGCAATTTTTTAAGATGGAAATTGTTAAGAAATACTAATATTCCGCGCCAACTATTCTTCGGTAGATTTTTATTTCGAGGACATGCTGGCGTCATCTTACAAGAAATATTCAGTACTAATAGACTAGTAGCTTAAGCATTTTACCGTAGATGACCCCACAGTATCACACATGAAGTTTTGTGTACTATCTTATTTTTCAGAATGTTAAAATTGGTCAAAATTAAAGTGAATAAAGTGTTAGTTACACAACACAAATAAAACATGTGTATTTTCAATTGTATTTGAAAAACACATACATACACCTTTACAATCAACGTTACATTTTATTATGAATCATAAACAAAACAATGTACATCCAATACAAATTTAGTATAATGTTACATAGATGTAAATTCAGCAACATTTAGCATTATTTAATATTGAAGATTGTCATCCGGTATTCTTACTCACGGTCGAAATTTGAAGAGTCTTTGTGTTAATGTAATTATGGAAACTGGTCAGCCTTTGTATCTTAACCTTTTCAGTGAGGATAAGATTCAAGTTTTGGAAGAAGTAAGTACAACATTAAACCCTCTCTACTGTCCTTAATACTTGACCTGTTGTCAATGAAAGTTTAATCACTTTAATATAGTTATTACACGCTTGTGTGGATGAAATATGTGGTAGACCTGGGCCATCCTACCACAGATTTACAAGCAGCATCGATTGGAGCAGAGAAGAATACGAAGAGACATATAAATTGATATCCATGCTCTTAAGGAATCCAGCTTGTTTATACTTAACAGAGGAGAAGGTATAACTCTAATTTTGTTGTATTTAATTATATCCTATAACATAGTGTTATTTGTTTAGATGCCTCAAGAATATCATGATCTACCAGAGCACATACAGCAAAGTATATTAACTTGTTTGAAAGTGAGAAGAGATCAGTTAACAAATGCTTTGTTAAAAGAATGTTCCAAAGAAAAACATGAAACCTTAGTAGACTTCGATTGGAGATTAAAGGTAATATTGTCAAGCAAATTTTAGAATAATTGCATACTAATTACAGTACTACTGACAGCTTGTAATGGGTTCAAGTAAGTTGGCTTCCTTAAGGGAACCTCTTCTTCAGTTGGACCTTATGATTGAAAACAAGGAAAAGAAACGTATACTGGGCTTAGAATTAAACAAAGACGAATTGGAAACGTTTATAAACGCTGTGGAGACCATAGTGAAATAAACTACTGTAAACAGGAAGTTGAAATTAAGCATAATGTATCTCCATTGTAAATAATACAGTTGTAGATTTCCAAGATGAAATAAAAACCACCTTATTTTACACTTGTTTCACAGTTTATTATAGGTTATAGATAAATGTAGAATAGTTTAATTACTATTATAACTGCTCATCGAAGATACTGAAGACTGCTGTTCTGAGTCTGAGGCGTCTTCGACTCAAAGATCTCATTTACAATTTTGTAATTCTGTTTTTTGCCGGCGCGCAAAATAAATAAACGAGGAAGCTTGCGTCGGTGACGCCTCAGAGTTTAACGATCGATAGTTTTTGCGGGTGTACAGATTATCAGTCGGGGTTTCAAGGATTGTTTCTGTTTTTGTTTTTCCCTTTTAAATAAAAAAAGTTCGCTCTCATCGCCAAAACTTGTCTCGAAAAACGGTGAATTTCGTTGTAAAGATCATTACGGACAATATATTTAATGAAAATGTTTACTATACAACTTTTAATTTTACCTCTTTCTCCTTACTCATTAATAATAATAATATATATCGTTTAAAAATCAATGCCGGTCGCGGGCACAGTGAACGCTCGCTCCGTTTCTTTTTTTTTCCTTTTTTTAACACTTACAAGTATTCTGAGATTTCCGAGCATTTACATGTAATGCGCTTTTCTTGTAACTTTACGATCTACGCTACGGTCTTAATAAAAAAAAAAGCTTCTCGTAGGTAATTATCATTTACTCGATGGGCGATCCGTACGAACGAATCCGTTGTTTTCGAATGGTAAAATTGTGCAATGTCCCGTAATTGTAATTAGGCGATACCTTTTATAATGATTATTATAAAATTACGAATAGGCTTCCTCGTAAGTAGTTCTCATATGGAGAAGTAGCATTTCGAACCAACGCCGAATTTACACAAACGCTTCCTCTATGTCTAGATTATATATCACTTACATTCTTGTCTCGACTTACTGTATGCTTTCGTGTGTGATTGTTTCGTTATTTTTTTTTTCGTTTTTTTTCTTTTTTTTTAATTATTATTCATACCTTTTTTTTATCTCGTGTGTTGTATGATGATACGTATGTACGTATGTTCTCGCGTGTAAAAATTGTCCTTGCATATGGGTGTTTTTCGTGTACTCGTGTGTCGTGTGCTCTCGCGTACCGAAGTCATACGTAGAAGTGTGTGCAGTTCCTCGTTACAACGTAAAACCTCTCGATTGTACAATTACAAAAAGACCAAGGACCACGAAAGAAATACGAGCAAAATCCATGAAATCGCGATTCGAGTGTTTCATTACTCGTGCGCTTTGACATATTCTTTAATTAATTTTTCCCTTTCCCGTTCTCCGCTTTCTCACTTCATATATCTTTTCTGTGTTCTCATAATCCAGGCGAAGATAACATTCCAAATTCTCCCCTCCATTCTCTTTTCATCTTTCTTTCTCTCTCCTGACTCAACTTTCATTCTCTCGGTCCACTATCTCTCTCTTCCTCTCCATCTAGCTCTCACTCTATCGCACATTTGACCGACACACACACACGCCCGTGCCATTTCACAGTTTCCCTGATCTTTCCTTTTATTACACTTGTCCTCATGCCTTGCACTCTCTACCTCTCTTTTTCTCTTTCTTTCTGTCTCTCCCCTTTATCGCACTTTCTCTCTCTCAATAGCAATTGTAGTCGTAGCAGAAGGGCGCGATCCGACGAGTATTCTTTCCTCAAACGATGTTCTCGATCGTTTTTCCTTCAAAATGTTCGTTCTTGTCGCCTGTACGCCGCGCGATGATCACGTAATTCGGCTTAGTTTAGTAACAATTACAGTTCTTTCTTTTTCAGTTTCTACAGAGCAGGGCCAAATTCAGACCCTGCCAATGGGCACGGCCCAACGTTGTAAAATTTTTGTTCCGTTTCGATGGTTCACGTTGAGAAGAAGTACAGTAAAAATCACCCGGCTCGAGATCTACCACCTGCGAAAGACAACACGTTTTCAGAATTAACCGTTTTTATTTGACTCGTCTACGTAACCCTATTCTCCTCGATGATACGACCGTAGCCATGCGTGAACATTCTCCTTCGCCCCGCCGTCGAATGCCGTCTAATAATTATTAATAGGCCTACTATAAAGTCTATAATGCTCTCGCGATGTCGCGGTAACATCGTTGTCGTTCAGTTTTCATTATTTTTTCCGTGTTCGTTATTAGTATTATTCTTTTTATCTTTTTGTTGTTGCTCGTAACGAAAGAACGTTCATTTTTCTGGTTTAGTTTGCAGGAATGGTCCAAATATACATATCTATATAATATACTTTTTTGGTTTTAACGAGAGAAAAGAACTTTCTTCTTCCCAAAATACAATTCGGTTAGCGGCGTTTATTCGTTCACGTTGTTTTGGTAATGCGCGTCCGCGATGATTTCCTGCGAACAATAAAACGTCGTGTTACACACTTGGCAAACAAGCATCGAGCGAAGCGTAAAAGAGTAAAAGAAAAACATGTTCCGGACACTTACGTTCGTGGTGCACTCTATGGTTGCCGCTGCGACAGCCTTATCGCTTATGTCAATCTCTTCGATAGCCTGTAATAAAAAAAATAAGATGCCAGTACGTTAATAACGGTATTACGAACTTATTACGTCGTGAGCCAAAAGTGAACTCATTGGAAAGTATGTATCGTTAATCAGATGGCCCCTCGCACTTTATTCTTCGTTGGACATTAAGCAACGTTAATGGCCTCGGGATCGCTCGCGCTAACGCAGCGCGAACGATCTTCTTGGCGATCATCATGTAGTACTTGTTTGAAACTCGATAGACGGAATGAATACAGAAGAACTCGGCGAATCGGTTGGAAAGAGATCGGGGACGAATAATTACCTTGGCTACGGAGGCAACATCTTCGGTGATGGCTGGTGCGGATGGCGGAGAGGCGGGTATCTCGGTTAGGACGGCAGGAGGTGCAATCTTCTCCTCTGAACTTTCTGTCGTGCTGTCGTGGGCCACATTATTTTCTACTGGGGCCTCGGATTCAGGAGTGGTCTGCAAAACACAGGTCTGCTCGTTAGAGGATGTACATGGATGATCGCAAGATCGAATGACCGCGTCAAGTCCAAATCCCAGCATGCTACGAGGACAAAAGACGTAAAGGTCGATTCCGTCGAGCCACTCAAAACGAAAGAGATGAAGGAAAAAGAACCTCGAGCCACGTTTCCACCTGCGTTATCGTTAGTTGCAATCTCTTAAGCGTCACGCGCGCGCGGTACAACCGATGAGACGCGATTACACAGGGACGAACACACGTCCGTTTCGTAGGTAATGAAATATTTAATATCGACCATGTAACAACCCCATATAACCGGACGGAATCGTTCCTCATGCTTCGGCCAGCGCAAAGAATCGGAAACCCTCTGCTCGATTAACCCCATCCATCGGATAAGAAAACTCTGCATGCTCAATACAAGATGCTTACGACACAACAGATGCAATTACGGAAAGAGCACGATAGTATAGATGTCTAAATATAAGTTCTATAATGCCGTATTATACATGTTAATGAAATAATCTAAGACGAGACAGCTCTCACTATCGTACTGGTGACAAACATTATTAGTTTCAAGAGTGTTTACGTCTATCAATGAGATTCACGCTAAGAAATTCGTTCTAATATCGAGCGGCTCTAATGTTATATATAATTATATCAGCGACAGACAGCGTTCCGAGGAAAAAAGTGATTTTCTACGGAAACTGGTCTCTCTCGACTAGTGTACACTGCGATTGACTCGCTCGTGGTTCATCTATGTGTCGAGCTACGAATGCTCTACATTTTAGCGCCTCGATTCGAATAACAAGACGTGTTAATAATTGTCAAGAAAACCAAGAGGCAAACAACACAGGTGATATGGCAGTAATGGTTCGTTTTGGTGGTGGTCGATGGACGGAAGCGTCAGGGAAATGTCAGCGATAGAGTAGACGTTGTTGTTAATCACGGTTGACAGAAACAAAGGATGCATTCGACGAGACCCTTGGACGATGGATTCGTATTACCCGAAAGAATGGAATTCGGAAACGGTATATATTTCATGAGATAGGACGAAAGGAAAAGGGGAGATTTTCGCTGGAAGAATCAATCGATTCGGTAGATTTCACCGTGATTTTCCTTCGTGCATGGAATGAGCGTGTGTGTGTGTGTGTGTGTGTACATTTTTATTTTCATGGATGAAATTCGTGCAAAAACCCACAGACGTCGATGTCAGTCTCAGTCTTTTTCGATTAACCCTTCGAATCGTCGAGAGAAGATCGTTCTTTTTTTTTTTATTTGTTTTGTTATTTGTTATTAGTTCGTTTGTTTTTTTTTTATCGAAGATGGTCGATGTCAGATACAGACAATTATCAGGGATGCGTCGACAACGCGAAGAGAGACGTGAACGTAGTAGGAATGAGTTTCGGGTGCGACAGAGCACTGGACGTAGAGATAATGTAATTCGGGACGAGAGGAGAAAAACGGGAGGTGTCGATATTTTCGGACTATATCACAGAGACGGTATTTGTGCGGACCGTAACGACGAGATACTTGGAACGAGGCGCGCCACCAAAGGTTTATCGGCTGCCTGAATTCATGCCAGGAGGTTGTGTTACATGTTAGTCACCTGATGGGTCTCCTGGACAGTGGTTGACGACGTGGCGTTGTTCGACAACTGACACGATACCGAGCTCTCTTCCTGGTTCTCAGTCTCCGCCAGAGACTCTGCTAATCTCTCCTTTAATTCAATGTCGGACTCATTGTACGAATTGAGGCTTATCGACACCGATTCCATCTTGAACTCTCGATTGCTCTGGTCATCGTAAAACTGTGTCTGCGAGGAGTCTTTTGTGGATGTTGTCAGGCCGGACGTGATACTGATATTGGACTGGGGACTAGGACTTCTGGGCGGTGTCAGAAGCGTCTCTGTCGGGTTTCTTAGACTGGGCACGTTCTCGTCGGGAACTGGAATCTCGCTCTTCGTTTCGGATACGTTACTACTCGTCATTAACGGGCAAGAGAGCTCTTCCGGTGGTAAGGGATACTCGAAAGAATCTGTGCTTTGAACGATGCCTCGAGGTGCCGGGGGAGGATGATCGTCCGTTGGATCGGAAGAAACGGGTTCGAGTCTGCTTGGGGATGACTGTGTTTGAGATTCGTTCGCGTCCGGCATGGGTTGTTCGTTCAGGGAGCAGCTTGGACTGTTAGTCGATACTTCCGGCGTGTCCACCAGAGGACTCGGAGGAACGTCCGAGCGCGAGTATTCTTCTGGTACCTCGGTTTGTTCGATTTGTTCCGTTTGCGAAGAAGGCTTTTCGACTTCCTGCGATCGTTCTGCTTCCACGATCTGTGGTTCTACGTCTACGATAGGAGAAGGCACTGCGGTGGTCGCATCGTCCCGAATGTTTATCATCTCGGCAGTGAACGTTTCCCATGGTCCTGGCATTGGCGATTCCGGTACGGGCGGAGGCATCGAATCCTCGTCCTCTTCTAACACTTCAATTACTTCCGTCACTTTCTTGACAGCGTCCTCAATTATAACGATGGTCTCGGTCACCGGTTGAACAGGATCGATCGTTGCTTCGTTCGGCGGAAAATCTTCCGGCTCGTCGGCCACGAGCTCTTCCTCCTCCGCGGGCACGACGATGTCGGCGTCCATTTCCGTTTCCAATTTGTCTTCGATGTCGGGTATTACTTCGACAGACTCCGTGTCCACTTTCGAGACATCCGCGTCGGTGTCCGCTGTTTCCTCCACGGTTTCTTCGTCTTCCGGAATAACAACGGCTGGTTTTGCTTCTACGACGATTTCCTCCGAAAGAGGCATAGGGCCTTCCTCCGTTTCTAAGATCATGTCGGACACCGTGATCGGTGGATCGATTACGATTTCCTGCGCCGGTATAGTTTCTTCCTGCACGACTTCCTCTACTACAACGATCTCTTCGACCGATTCCTCGACGCGTCCCGCTAAATCGATCGGCGGCGTGTCTTCTCTTCTACATTCGACAGGTTGCTCCGGTTGTGCCGAGTCTTCGGCAACAGTCGTCTCCAGCGGCGGTGGTTTAATATCTTCCACAGGCGCGCTAGAAGCATCGCAAACGGCATTAGATTCTACCAGCTGTTCAACAACTTCCGTCTTTTCCGCGACCACGGCAACAGCCTCGGAGGAAGCAGGTATCTCTATCGTTTCGGTGACTTCGATCTCGTGGGTCTCTTCCGCGTTTGCCTCTATTTTCTTCTCCAACGGAGGAGGAGGCGGTACCTCTTTTACTGCTTCTTTCTGCTCGTTCCTCTCGGACAAAGTTGTATCCTCCTGCTGTTGTTTCGCCGGAGCATCAGGACTACTGTTCGTGGCGTCAGTTATCGCGACAGGCAGCGGCGTCTCGTCGACGTTCTCGGATTTTTGGGCGGTCACGTCGGTGCTGCTGGGCGAGTCTGAGTAATTCTGTTGAACCGCGACTTCCGGATTATTCGCGACTACAACGGTATCTACCACCGGCAGAGCTTCTAGTTTCGGGGGAGCGGGAGTTGGTTCCGTATGGGGTCTGTCTGGGGATGAACCGGGTGGTCTCTGGGGGGACACATCAAGAGAATCCGCGGGTGGCGGTGTCGGGGGGTCGTTACGCTCTGGACAAGAGGAAGATAAGGTTGCGGTTGCGGCTGTCGGTGCAATGAAATCCTTGTCAGCAGCCTCGGCGGGCAGCTTAAGGGCCTCCGCGAGAGCGGTCGCGGAAGCCGCGGCCTGCTGAGCCTGCTGCAAGGGTGACGGATCTATGGGCGTTGGCGGTGGACTGGACGGAGGCAGGGAAGGAGTATCCTCACTGGTTTTCCTCTCAATGATAGACGGCGTATCGACTGTCTGGACTCGGAAAATGGAGACTTCTACCGGTACGAACTGACGACCGGCTGGACTGACCTCGACTACTCTTTTCTCGACCCCGATTTTTTCGACCTCCTCTTTGTTTTCCTCGACAGGGACGGGAGTAGGGGCAGAGGGAGTGGGTTCCTCCTGCTTTTCATCGGCGGGGCTACTAGCGGCCGTTGCTGTTGCTGATGCTCCTGTTGCTGCTGCATCCTCCTTCGTTTCTGTGGAGGGTGCCGCCGACGCCGGGGCGGCTTCGGTCTCCGCGGATGGGCTACTTACTGCCGACTTCTCTTCGACCGGACTACCTGCTGTTGCCGAACCGTTCTCCGCTTCTTCTCCACCCTGAAACATGATACCATCGTTTAGATTCGATTCAACGAGGAAATAGCAACACGTCAAGACCACCCCGGTCGGTCACTTTTGTCGAATCGTGCATATACAGACGCCATGGAAACGCAAGCCTGCTTTTCGACTAAAGTGGGCACACGAGAGGAGACTGTTGGAAAAAGCGGGCTGCTTCTCGTTCGAGCGAGATATTTTTTTTTTTTGTTCGTCACGAAGGGTGACCAAGTTAACAGTTGTCGCCCGGTTCTCGTCGAACCGGGGGTATGCTCTCTAAGCGATTCGAATAGAAAGAAGGGTGAACAACCTAGCGACACGTAGACAAGAGGAGTTCGCAGGAGGGTCGATACACCCCTATGAGGGATACACGTGGTGGGGTACGGGAAAAAAAGGAGAGCCCACGGGGTGCCCGGCCAGCGACGTCACCCTTTCAGGGGTGGCCAATCGTGTCACTGTGTCAGCAAGTACTCTCTTTTCAGCAAACCCGTAATTGATTTTCATTTTACGATTTGTAATACTCTGTTAAATCTTTCGTCGAACAGGCGAGTAACGCGTACGTGAAAATACGCGTCAGCCGTGTTTGAAACATCGAACGATGGAATGGTCGTATCGTTTTCTCCACTTGGAGAAACGAAGCCACCGGCGAACGAGCGATATCCTCCCGATCCGTAGAGGTATCGGGAATCTCGTCGTCGCGATGACACTCGTCCTATCTTGGCGTGAGCACAAGAAACACGAGCGGAACGAGAAATCAATTCTTGAAACCGAAGAGGGAAACAGAAACCGGACGTGCGGAACGCGGGCGCGTGCTTTATCGTCCCCAGACCTCGCGTATCGATCGGCTGGTTAAGTGAAACCCCTTCCCGCCGCCGTGTTCCTCCTGTGCATTTTCGTAAGGGGTAAGCCTCTCGCTTAAAGAATTACAGCCCCTGAAGGGTTGCGGCGGCACAAGGGCTTTCTAAACCCGGAGTGTTTTTTCTCAGACGTTCCTGGATCCCCATGTTTCGCCAGCACCGGGTACACAATTTTCAAAGCGGCGAAAACTTCGACGCGAAACCTAACTCTCCCCCTTTCTCTCTTTTTCTCTCCGTGGGCATTGTTCTGAATGTCTGCGCGCGCTTTCGAGTACAACTCCCCCGCGGCCAGAGTTTTCGACCTCGTTCCAGACAACGACTCCAGACTCGACTCGAGGGAACGGTTGTTCCATCGGTGGGTTTTTCGACCTCGCAGCAAACACAACCAAAGGAATCGGTAGAAACGACGAGGCGGAACAGACGCGCGAATTCGCGTTACAAATTTGGCTAAACTTCGCACCGGAGAAAGGAGATGGCTGCTAGAAGGGCCACGGGGAATCTGGCTGATAGCCAGACGTAGAATCATTCTTCGTTCGGGCCATTGTCCGCGTATGCGCGCTTCGAGGTCGACGGAAGAAAGGAGCGCTCTCGCGCGTATCACGGTGATAAACTTCCGATTACCCTCGACTTACACACTCGCGACGAAATCGATCGGCGGCATGCTTTACGTGTCGCTCGCGGTCGCTTCTGTTGGCCGTCGACCAACTTTTGAGTAGGTTACGGAGGAGTCGTGGATACGCTTCTGCAACGGAGATCGGCCGGTGGAAAGAGAAAACCTACGGGAGAAGGTCCTCGTTTCGCGCGGCTCGACGCCAGTCCTGAATATATTTAAACGAGAATGATGGATTTCGAGACGTGAGTTTGGTTACCCGAAGCCCGGCCAACACAAGCATCGAATTCTATATTTTCTTTAAGTACAACATCTCGAGAATATTCTATGCACGTTTAAAAGTATAAACGTCTTAGGTCAAAAATGGATTAGTTTAGATGTTATGGATTTTTTCCCAAACGCCCACAGATACTCTTTACACTGTCCCCCCCCCCCCGTAAGAAAAGACAAACGATTTGCACCATGGAATCTCGGTGAAAACTACACGGACACGCGCGGGGCCAACAACCGAGACAACAACGTTCGCGTGGTTGAAAATATATCCGCGACATTTGAAACCTAATAGGCGGATTAACGATAGCTATTGTCGACCCACGGTAGAGAACAGAAAGAGACTCGCGGAACATGTTTGCAAGGGGCCACGCGAAAGCCAGCCCACACGCTCCACGGAGTTCCCCGATGCGCGATGTGGTATCGAGTTGCTGGGACTTGGCAGCGGAGAGCGCCTTTGGGCCCCGCGCTGAAATATCGTCCCCGGCATTCTAGCCATTGAACCGTGCGGAAATTATCCTGGTCCGGGATCGGACGGAACAGCTGGTGCCCGGGGCTGCATTAGGCCCGATACTAGAATCAATTTCCTGTTCCGAGAGGAGAAAAAGTTAACTAGGGTGACGCGTGGCACGTGCGTAACGCTCGTGTGCGCAGCCAACAACTGTCGCAGCCGGGTGATGGTGTTCTGTGAAATACATAAATTTCAGGGGCCGATAACGATCGGATATACGTTCAGCTTTTCGGGGGCCGGACGGAACAAACCGTGGACGCGTCGACGGCTGGGCGTGTATCCGATTACCACCGTCCGACTAATTGTTTCCGCTGTATTTCTTTTTTTTTTTTTTTTTTTAACACGAAATCGCGCAACGGCGTTTCGCGTCGCCAAAACGGTTAGCGAGTGGAAACGCAACAAAGGGACCAAAGGGGAGGGGGGCGTTATCAACGTCCCGGAAACGGTCTGTTATGTACACGAGCACGGCATGACCTAGACAATGACGTCTTTAACGACACGTCCGTAAAGAGATCGGCGCTGATGCACCGGGTTCCCGCGAACCCCGTTTCTACTGCTGATTAACCCATTGTCTTGAGCTAAATGTGCGCACCCGTGGTGACGGCGTTTCTCCTCGGTTTTTCGAGTGGTATGTTCTTTACGTTTCTTCTTTCTTTCGTTTTTCTTTTCCCTACCTTCCTATTTACGTAGCCTTCCTTGGAATTGAATTACGACAGCTGTATTTATTCGGTTCACCGGAGCGTGTACCGCGGCTGCGGTAATATCGGTCTCTTGGCATGTAAACGGAACGGACGGGGACGATAGAAACACGCGTTTAATGTTATCCACCGGAGGCAAATCACGACACTACACCGCCCGATTGTTTGTACTTGAAAACACGCGGCGTTTCAATATCTTACCAGAAGCGCGAACGGGAAAAGCGGCGCTGCTGTCGTTTCGCGAGTTTTAAACGGCTTTAATAAGCCCGTGTTTTATCTCCCGGGAGATTAATGTAGCGTGCGAGTAATTAATGATGGTAAGTCGGCCCGGACCTCGTTGATTTCCTCCTCGTTAACCTACGCTTTTCACGGGACTTGACTGGCAGTTCGAAGGATCGTTAATAATCAAGATACAAATCTGAAACACGAGAGAGGCTACGAGAAGGACTAAAGTGGCGTGTAAACGGGGTACACACGATTGAAATTTCAATATACATATCTGAACCCCAGAGCCAGAGTGCATCACAGCACACTTTTCGAACTTTAGAGGAGAGCAAATCAAAGATGCTGGAATCTTGTGGCTTTGGAACCATTCGATATAAATTCAACGAGAAACAATCGATATATAGAAATCGAGAACATTGTGAAATAAGTTTCACTATCGGAAAGAGTGAACAATTTGATACAGAAACATGCAAAATATAATTTTGTTAAAAAAGTGGACTTAATACCCTCTGGCTCTTAGGTCTAGACACATACCTATTGTGTTAGCATGTGAACAGACCTCGATGCATGGGAACAAACGGTTACCGCGTGCTATGTTTGATCGTCTACGGGACACGAATTCAATTTCAATTGCGCGCGGACGACGGTGTGTTCCGAACGATTGAATTTCTCGCCGCCTACCCCCGACTCTAATTCGTCAAGGTATTAATTTTCATCGATTCGGCCGGACACGGTTCCGCGTGGATTAACGCGTTATATCGCGTCGATATACCGCTCGAGCGCAACTATAATTCGATACGCGAAACCTTAAAACGCGTTCACCCACGTGGAACACACTGCGCCGAGACTGAAACGGAAAGTCTTCGAGAAGCAGCATGGCTCCCGTGAACACGCGGCAATTCGCTATTTTCGGTCGTACCCGCTGGACGTTCCTCGTTAGCTTGAACTGCCGGCTCGTGAAAGCATCTTGCGCGCGAAAGCTTTCACCGCGTATGCCTCGAGCGTGCCGTGCCTTGCCTCGCTGTGTGCCTCCTGTCGCGTGACTATTTTTGCTCGTCGCGTCGCGACCGACACCGAGTGTCGGTTTACCTTTGTTTCTGCTGCACGCGTTTAAACACGGCGTCGAACAATGGACGATTACATAAAAAGCAGCATCGACCGACGGGAGACATTAATAAACTATAAAATATTCCGACGAATCGAGTCCAGCCTCCCTCTCCTCTTCCCCCACTTCTTCCGAAATCGATAACCCGACGAACAATGCAAAATTAACAATTACCACCTCGAACGGATACGACGGCCATTAATAATTCCAATGAGCGTAGTCACTCGGAGAACTAGTTAAATTGCACCGGAAATGCCATCTCTTCGTTTCGGTTTCGTGCTCAATCGGAAACAGGTTGAAGTCGAGGGGGGTGGGGGGTTAGGGTTACGATGAAACATCGCGTTAGACTTTGGACTCGTCGATAGGATACAATCACAGATAGATATCGAGGAAGATCATTCCATCCGTACCGCGGAAGATTTTGCGTCCTCGACTTCCGGTGGCACTGCAGCGACACCCAAAAGCGGCACGTAGGACAGAACTCTTCTGGCTCCGCGAGCGAACGCGCCCACCACACGGTACACACCAGTGCCCACACTCCGCCCTGCCTTCGAGACAGACTCCATGGTCTTCACATACGTTTGTTCACCGTTCGTAGAACACGTCCTTGAAAAAAATAGCACGAAGACGATGCGTAAGAACCGACGACGATTCGGAACGCGAAAGCCGCGGCCAACCCTGGGATCGTGTCGAATCTTTTTGGAAGAGTTTTCTCAGAAGCTCCGGGAAGATTTATTTTAGTCTTCGGTAGATAACCTCCGTGACCATTTCAGCGTGTGTACAGGGTATCCCGAAATATGCGATATGATACCACGGTACTCTCGACTTATTGCGAAAACACGCGAGAAAGTGTGCAAGAAACGGGTAAGACGTTTCATTAATTTCATTCGTCCGCGACCTGCTTTTCGAGTTAAAATTGGTATTCCGAGATACCCTGTGTACAGAAAACTGGAGGGCGCCCCTTGGAACCAAGCTACTTTGTCTGTGTCTATTAATAGAGTTTGATCGTCGAGCATACGATTGGTATGTATGTAGGTGCTACGCAAAAAACACGTGGTGACTCGTCCGTATCTGGACAACGCGCAAGATAAAACTATTTTCGTCGTCGGTATCGAACGACGTAAATTAATTTCACGAGAACGTTTCGAACGTCCATATTGTTTCCAAAATTCGTGAATTTTCCTCTACTTGTGCTTTCCTATTTAAAAAGTCACGATTGCATCGACACGTTTCTATTTTCGAAAATTCCCGAAAAATTCACTTTATCGGAATTTCGGTAAAATGATCGAACACGATCCCACGACGGGTCGTCCGGAATGGATTTCTCGAAATCATCTCTCGCTGGATCTCTACCTTCGCCCCGCACACGCACGCACCGATCACTGAGAGACGCCTTTAGAAAACAGAGAAAGAGAGAGAACGATCCCCGCGCACGCACTCTGTTCGCCGTCGTTGGCGAACTACTCGGGCCAGACTGCGAGTTCACGGTGGTTTATATAGAGTCCAAGAGAGGATCGTCCCACGTCTCTTGCCCGAGAGAGGAGAGGAGAGAGAGAACGTTACTGATACATACGTGGACACACTTGGGGGGCGAGAAGAGGGAAATGCTCTAGTCGGAGACTAACGAAATCTCTCCTGGAAGAATAGGAGCAACGACGGAGCGCTCCGTATTTACGCGAGGCGAAACCAAAAGGGGATGCGGATTCGTGAAAGACGCCTCTGTCTTTCGAACGAGGCACGAGAAAAATGTATTCTTTCTTTTTTTTTTTTTTTTTTTCGACGAATCACAGAACTCTGAACCGAGCGAGAGACTTTTTCGTTCACAGTCCACGAACGCTGTGATACCGAGACACGATTTACGGCGAGCAAACGGACAGGCTTGGGCGGACTTTATGCCGCATGAAATATACCTCGCGAAAAATTTCACCAAAGAGAACAGAAGGAAAGTTAACCCTCGGTTTCGAGAGAGATCGTGAAAGACAAAGAGACGCAGAGGAGAAGGAGTCGAAACGGAAGAGTTACAATGAAGCCAGCGGGAAGGGAGGGAAACCCGTCGTGCACCACCTACGCGAGGACGGTGAAACCAGGAAGGGAAAGACACGGAGAACCGTGCCCCGGGAGCGAAGAAAGGCGAACAGTGAAAGAGAAAGAAAAAAATGAACGTATTACAGGACAGAGAGGAGGCCAGTCACGCTTTGTACCTTTTTCTTCGCCCCCCCCCCCCCCTCCTGTACCGGTTACATTTTACCTTCGAGAACAAAAAAAAAAAAGAAAAGAACTTATGAGGAGGGGGCGGACACGGTATCTGAGAGAACGCATCGCCAACAGGAGAAATTTTCGTTGGATTCGCGATGACTGGAAAGCCGCGAGCGCGTCGAGCACCGAGAAATCGGCACGCGCGTCTGCGAATGAAATAAAAATTCACGCCGCAAAACCACCGCGCGTTTCTATTCTTAGACGATCGAAAGAGAAAGGAGTCGGGAGGGACGGAAACGAGAGACAGGAAAAAGGGAGGCGAACAGAGACACGACGGACGGACGGGGGGAAGGATAACTATTAACAAAACAGAAAAGGGACCTCAACGGCGCAAGTGACGCGGCGGGGTTTATTCGGCGTGAACTCTTCGCGGTGAAAATTTTTGAGTCGGTTCCAAACTTCGAATGCTGCATGCTTGACCTTTACACGGCGTTAGTCATGGGGAGTGAGTCAATTGGAAACTCAAGCTGGCGCAGGGACTGGGAAAGACCGGGGTTGAAAGGAACAATTTTTGGGTTTCTTGAAATACAAGTGTCTGTATTTTAGCTAGAGATTTAATGTTAATTTCTACGGATAAGCTGGATATTCATTGGCTTTTAATTGGCTGAACACAACATTATTTACATAATAATACAACATAACGTACATTGTCTTTTTTTAATTAGCACAACATAATTAATGACTAATTATCATAATTTATTGATCATTTGTTATCATAGCGCTGTCTTTTTCATTTAAAAAGTTATAAGCCCAACTACAACCTACCCCTGTTACTTTCAACCCCGGTCTCCTCTATAAGTACTTTATTCCGCAAACTTATGTAGGAAAATTCTAACTTCTAAATTCTAAGTTCTGGATTCGCGTAAAATATCCATATGTCGCTTTCTCGATGGCTTTCGAGTTCTGCGACCGATCGCCGATGGCAGCATCGACCGTAAAGGCCGCTTCGAACTTATTCTTGGACCAGGGGCAAAGAAGGAGGCGGGTTACCAACGGAGAGCGAGCCTCTGACCAAAGATGCGTTCACGTCAGCCGGATATACGTACAGATGGAGACGTTCTTTCGTCGAGGTCGGGAAGAGAGCTCTCATTACAACCGACATATTAATTGACGTTAACGATGGAAAATACGAGAACGCTAACGAACCAGACGTTTCTACGGGTTTCCCTGTTGCACATCTCTGCCTCGTTATCGTTTCTTCGTCCGCCACTTCTTGGATACGAACGAACGAACCTGTCACTGTTTGACGTTACAAAAGAACGGGGGACGGACGCGCGAGAGAAGACTCGCGTGGCTTTTGTTCACTTTTGCATTTTCAGAGGGCCCCCGGGGCGCAACCCGTCGACGATACTGCGCGCGTAAATCTAGTTTGAGGGAAGCACCAACGACAAATACGTGGACACCAACGACCGTTATCGGTTCGTAAATCATTGTTATCGCTCGTTCAGGATCACCATTCTCCGATACTCTTTGCGCTTCGTCCCTATTTGCCAGTGTTCCATGGCACGTGTTATAGCGTTAAAACGCCATCATTTACGAATCCAATGCGCACGGTGCCGCCTCTAAAGGGGTACTTTAACATCGAGACACGGCCGGACGTTTAAAGACGCTCGAGAAATATTCAGAACCTCGTAAAGCAGACCGATGAGTAGAAGTCGTAAAGGACTCGGTGAAGAAAAACGGTACCGGGGATTCTGAAGGAATCGAGACAGATAGAGGTTCCGAACGCGACAGTGTACGGGGAATCGTAAAATCTATTATTTTTAAAACGCCTCCTCCAGTCGTCTAGTCGGCGATATAATTCGAAGGGAAACCCTGTTGTTTCGTGCAACAGGAACGACACAACGACGCCGTCGACGTCGACAGAGGCGGCGACGGCGTCAACGACACGCTCCGAGAAGCACGCACGCACTCTCGTATATTCACCCTCTTGTCCGCTCTCTTCACCCTTTGAAGAGGGTCGCGAAACGCAACAAAAGGAGGGTGGTGCGTGGAGAGAAAGAGGGAGAGAGAGAGAAAGAGAGCCAGGGGTATCGATTTTATCATTCGCGTTCGCGGATTCAACCGCAGGAAAGCCGAACAGGGGGAGGGAGAGAGGGTGAAAGAGAGGGAAAGAACGTCCAGGGGGGAGTGGTCAACGATAATCATCGTTCGACCACCATTTCGAAATAACTTTTTCATTCTTTTCATTTACATTTCCCCGGTTCTGCTTGGATAATGATAATTTACTAGGCGTTCCCACGAACGGGCGAACGAATAACGAGGAATTAATTACTAGTAAGAAAGTCTCTGATTTCGAGGCGAGCACACACGTTTCGGAAATTATCGACCGACCCTCGAGAGTATATAGTAGGGAAGGGGGTGAATCGCCGTGAAAGCTCGGACGCCGTTCCCGTCTCCTGATATGGCGATGAAACGCGCGGAATCTCAGCTCCACGACCCGCTTCCGGGAGACGTCGTGGCCCCTGCATACTTGAGAACCGTTGGCTGCGAGGCAGGCGAATCTCTCGATGATACTGTAACTACGGGTAAACTACTCGATCCCCCCTCTCCGATAAATATTGAAACATCCACTCGTGGGTCCGACCTTAGCCGAGGGCGTTGCCTTATTGGCTGACTGGCTCCCGATCATCGTTCCAAAGAAGGCTACCCACCCCTGCCCATCCGTCTCTTAACCCAATTGCACCCCGAAATAAGCTAATCCACCGGCCGTGAACTCGATCCCGCGAATCGCTCGAATCAACGATAAAATTCGGAAAAAATCCAGGAATAACGATCTCTCTGTCGGTGCGTCTACGTTTTTAAAGATCAAGTTTACATTGTAAATAATTACACTCATCAAAGGCACAAAGTGTTTATAAGCGGTGAGATTGTTTTTTCGAGCACATAAAAATTTGTATTCGCCCCAACGAAGGGAATTCACGGAAATACCCCCTTCCACCTTCCATATCGTTCCGGAATGCGAACACTTTTGGAATATTTCGCATATCGGCGATAGGATTTCCTGTTACGAATTGCACGGCGGAGGGGAGGGTGGGGGGTATCCGAGCAACAAGAAAAAGAAAACTAGGAATTCGAACGAAGAAAATGGCAAGGATTTTCATTCTCTACGGTCCGCCGGTGCAAGGAATTCCGTTGGTGCTGTAAGAAATTTCTACGTTTCACCGAGCGGAAAATATTAACGGCGCGTCCCTCTTATTTGCCGGGAGTTTAATTTCGCACGAGCTCAACGATAAATTCGCGGGGCATACGGTGGTACGATGGTGGTAATTAAAATCGTTGCAGAAGAAGGGATTGTAAATTGCGTAATTTGCATTCTACTTACCGCCAGAGCATCGATGTTTCAGCCGCGAGATTACGCTCGCGGTGCGAAGCCGAGAGAGACCGGCGTGGTGGAGGGACGCTTCCGTGTCCATTCACACGAGCCGGAAGTGAAAAAAGGGCCGCGATGGAAACGAAAAGGGTGAGAAGATAATGGACGGAAAAACTCGTTATCGAGTGTCTTCTCGTTGGAAAGTGTGTTGCTGCCGCGTCCTGTGGCTTCGAGTCTCGACAACCGACAACCAGTGACCACGGGACGGGCAAATTTCACCTGGGAAATCACGCGACGCCATTTGCCGCGCCTCGATTCTTAATTAAGAAATGAACTTTTTAACGAAATAAAACGAGGCCCCGGCTCTTCTCTATCGTGACCACCGGGAGACACGACACGCCTCCGCCGACGATAAACGTTGAATTATTTTACGGACCATTCGAAACGTGTCCCATCGAATCCCGTCCGATTAATTTAACGGTCCAATTTTAAACACTCTCGCGTTAAATTTAGAACCGTTCGATTTTATTGCGAAGGCGATCCCTACACTTTCTTTACCCGCTCTCCCACCCCTCCCTATACGACTTCCGGCTTCCCGGATCAGCTGGAATTCTGATATCAATAAAACACAAGTCGCCTCGGGTCGGGCTTGCTTTTATCGTTTCCAAATCCAACCCTTAGACGATGTTTATACCGACAGCTTCCGGGAAAGCCCCACAGTGCCGACCTTTCTTGATCCGCTCTCGGTTTTTAGGATGTCGTGAGAATTCGAAGGAAATCGTACCCTAGTACACTTTTCCTGCGTCGAATTGGACAAATTTTATCTACAGTTCTGTGCACATCCCGACACAGACGGTAAGATTTTTTTAGACATCGATTTGATCGACCAAAGAGTTCAATTTGTTACTGTCGAACTAAATTTAAACACTTCTGTAAATTGTTCCTTTTCATCGTAAACTCTATTTTTCGAATTCTTCGCACAATCCCATAGGATTTTTGTTAAATTCTGTTAAACTTCCTGTACACTTACTCTAAGTCTTTGTAAACTCTGGTACATCTTTTCGCGTCATGCCATATCTGAACTTTTCGTTTCTCCTCTAGATTTCCATATGCTTGTATAGTGTACCAAAGGGTTCAAATTCCGTTTATAAATAAATATTATTATTACATAACCGATGAAATCGAACATCTGGAGATCGAATTTTGCGTAAGTTTCTTGTTCACGTGCGAGTGCTGCACGAGTCTTTCGCCTAGTGGCAGGCCTGGTGAATGCGAAAAGCCCTGGTAGCCCCGTCGGTCGGCATGGCAACAGCTCCGCGCTTCCCGGCGTCGGGACGCTCGATACTAGACGCCGCCGCCGCCACCGCCGCCGTCGACGTCGACGACGACGACGACGCCCAAATCCAAAGGGGGGCGCGGAGAGAGAGAAAAAGAGAGAGTGAGGAGAGCACCGGGTACCGGCACCGCGTGGAAACACAGACACGAGCTTCGAATTGCGATTTATGCACACGATCGATCGACGGATTTATCAGAGGGAAAACCACTATCCCCGGCTTCAGAATCCGCGAATCCGTTCCAGTAATCGTGGCACAGGGCAACGATTATCGGAGGTATTTCGAAACGATACGATATTGTTTTACTGTTGATCGCTAAAAAAACATACAACGGAGATAACACGACGCCTCGTGGAAATTGATAATTACGCGAGGTTTTAATAGACTCGCGCGACAATCGAGCAGCAGCTCGTCGGCCGGTATATTTAGCCCGCGTTTTTATCGTCTGCCACGATTCAGTATTTTAATGCGGTCGAAGTGTGTCAAGTCTGATACCAGCGATTATAAATAAAGAAGAGGGAAGCCACCGACGAAAGGACGTACCGTACACACATTCGGACGGCTCGTGTTTTTAATACAATGGCATCCCGATGACGTCAAGTGATAAAGAGGTGGAGAGATCTGCAGAGGTCTTTCAACCGACACACTTTGGCAAACGGGTGCGCTCTGGAATACTGCTCTCCCCCCTCGGTTCTCGATTAATTCTCGCCAAGTAACGAAAAAAAAAAGAGAGAGAGAAGCGAGCCGGTATTCTCTGTGAGAAGGATGGACGAGATTGATCGTGTCCATCGAGACGGATAAAGGGTCCCAAAGGGTTGCAACAGCAGCCAAATGTAATTCGAGTAACGAGAACCCGCGCAGCGCGATCCCGAAACAACTGCTTCAGCACCGCATTTACCAAATTAATTTTCCAAAGGTACTCGCAGCCCTGGTGCCTTTATTTCCTCGTTTCTCGTAAATTGAAGCGGGCGGGGTGGGAAAAGTACGGATATGCTCTTTCATAAAGCTACGAGTTTTTCCGGATTGTACAGAATTACATTAGCCCCCCATTTTTTTCCAGCTTCTTCAAGGGGGATGGGGAGTACTTGATTACCTACAGCGGGGCCCCATTTGCCTTGCGCACCACCTGCCCCTTCGATCGTCGTTTCTTTGGCATTATGGCCGCCGTTCAGAAAATGAGCCCGCCCGATGCTCCTGTTTCACGGTGGCGGAAGAGAACGGCGAAGGGATTAATCTTTACGAGGAGCAGGAGAACGCGTGAAGATGAGCAATAGCCCCAAAGGGGAACGCGGGGGGCTCTTTCCTATTATTGGTTCCCCCGGAATTACGTAACTCGGGGGGTTGTTCGTTAGCGCGCTGACTAATCGACCGATAAAGCGTTCTCCAAACGCCCTTGGCCGGGGCAGATTAAACCGGGGGTCTTGTAAAAGTTTCCCGTCGTGGATCACCGGGATCGTCGTTATCGTCTGTACCGCGGCGTTACCAGAGAAGAGAACTGTATGTGGATCAATATTTACGCGACGTATTACGCCTCGAGAGATTACCAAAGTCCAAGAATGGCACCGTATTGGGAAAAATTCTCGTTTCGTTCGACTGATTGATTTCGAGGATATTGCACCACGCGTAAGGTACCAGCTGTATTATTGTGAATTCCGTTCTGTTTTTCGTATATCTATACGAAAGCTTCGTGCGTTGAATTTCAATTTAACCTCGAACACGCGGGGATCTAGATATTTCACGCGTAGTACACGAAAAAGTTGTCGGTACACTCCATTCATTCACAGTGAGAAACCCATCGTTGAATCGATAATGGAAAAGCAGAGAAGAATGCGTCTCGTTTGGACAACAACGGCAGGCTCTTCTCAGGTAATCCGTTTAATACAAACACAGCCTCCCGATAGCTTCTAGACACGTCCAAGAGGGAAACGTTCAACAGTTCTGGCCGTTCGCCAACGGTTCGCCCCGAGGTTGATTAGCTTGTAATTGCGTATTGTTTTCCCTGCCAGCGAAATAAGACGTCCGAGGGAAACGGACGAGAACGAAAGGCTCTTCGGAGAGCAAGGACAACGGGAACTTGAATACACACACACACACACACACACATCGTCCCGCTCCGAGATCCAATTTATGCGTCAAATAGACCTTTCGCGATCGGACCAAATAGTCTGGTCTCGGTTGACACAAGGAGATGGTAAACAAGATAAAGGATCGATGAAAGTACACATTTCCTGTCTCGTAAAAGCTACAAAAAGAAACAACGTTCCTCTCGACGAGATTATCATGAAAGATACGATGTTTGAGCAAAGGAATATTCATTGACACGTGACCGAGTGCGCGCGTCACTCTTCACTTCTTCACGAATTCGACGTGAAAACCCCCGAAAACGATCCGAACTGCGTTCCAGGAACGTGACACGCTTTGAACAGATGGACACCCTTTGTACTTTATTACAATGAAACGGACCGATATCCCTCTGTTGGACAGCACAGAGATTTTAGCTGAATTTGATTCGAAGACGACGGACAGGTCCGTAGCCGAGACTGAAAGGCAATTGTTAAGAGATCCGCTGGCTCGTTAAATTTCCATCTTTCACGACTCTTTACCACAACCATTGAGATTCGCGGGCGATACGTGCACGCGCAAGCACGGACCTATTGATTATTCTCGCCTTTACTAGCTGGAATCGGTACTCGAACGAACGGTACAAACGGCGAAATACCGCTGCGGGATACACTCGTTCCCACGACTTCCGTTTTCGTCGACGGAGAAAGAGGAAGAGAACCTGCACGATCGCGTAATCCTTGTAAGAGGATTAACAGTCCCGTTAGAGCGAGGTACGGGAGGGTAGAACTTTCCTTTTCGATTTTCTCGACGATGACTCCTGCTCGAACGGTATAGACGACCGACGACAATAGAGGAGGGAGCATGTTCGTGTTTTTGTTGGACCGCGGGACGAGAAAAAAATCCGCGACGCGCGGTATCGATTCTAACGACATCGAGAGTATTTATACGACAGTGGTCATCGAACCTCGAGAGCGCAGTTCTCAAGTTGCCGCGAGTTTCGTGCTTTTTATTAGCGTTCCACCTGTCGCATTCTACTCCCGAGCTGGTGAGGACGGATGGACGGACGCGCGCGGAGACAAAATGCGATTGGCACTAGAAACGACGACGAGCGCGTGTCCCCTCTCTTTTTCTCTCTACGATTGTCGCGACGAGGAACAGAATAGGAAGAGAGAGGAGGAACGGAGCCAGCGAACGAACGAACCGGAGAAGATTGGACAAGACGGACAAAGGGACTAAAAAGAAGGGTGAGGGACGGTCGAGGAGGATAGACTTGGAGAGGAAGCTTTCATCGTAGCGAATGAAAGTGGCTTTTCGAGAGACTTCTATGCCACGCCGGAGCGTAGAAGACAGATATTCGATTTTCGCAGGCCGTCCGAGGACACCTGCCGAATTCCCACGTCACCCGGGACACGCGCTCCGCTGGAGCAGTAGAGATATTCTTGTGCTGCGTCGAACCACGTTATTCTGGCTCTTTTCGTCGCAGCGTTCCTACTGCCCCCCGCCCCTATCGATTCTCATCTGTTCAGTAAATTCATCGCGGGAATCTCATTAACGAGCCGCCAGCTTAATTGGCGATTTGGTTGCGCGCGCGAGGCACACGATTAGGCCTCGCTGTCGGGAGATTCGAGGACTTGCGAAATGTGCTCGACGTCGTGAGGATTTCTTTTTCCCTCCCTCCTCGTGATTCGAGGTCGTATTCACCGGCTCGGAGGAATCGAACGGCACACGCCTCGAGCACAACTCGGGGAATGGTGTGTTTTTTTTTATGATTTTTTTTGCGCGTACTTTATATGCGCAACTTCGGCTCGGTATCATACCAGCGATTCTCAAGAGTATTCGCGATCCTTCGATTCCCGCGAAACCGTTCGATCAACGTCTCCGATTTTTTCGATCGTTAATTAACGAAGCTGCCCCCGCCGTTCCTCGACCGCAAACGGAGACATTCGTACCCGGAATTTTCTCTCGAACGTGATCGTATTACGGTGGCCCGATATCAGTTTCCGAGCGTGCGTCGCGAGGCACTTCCTAAAAATTCACGCGATGGCGAAGGCACGCGAAAAATCGCGTGGAACGAGCACGCAATCGCGCAGAAAGATACACGAGCGGGCAAAGTAACGAATGAACGAACGGATGAATTTCATCGGGACCATTAGGAATGAAATCGAAGCCAGTAGAAACTACCGAGGCGCCTTCCGCGGCGAATCAAACCGGTTTTTAACCGTCCTCCGGCCGATCTTTTGCCACTGCCTGGCGACGTATTCTCTGCGCTCGCGACGACGTATTCAAGCAGGGCACATGCATGTACCGTTGCATGCTGGCAGTTGCAACTCCGCGGAGGACTGTGACATATATTTTAAGAGCACCACGAGCCCACCGTATCTCGTCACTTGTCACATAAATTTGTACCCTCCCGGACGGGTTACGATCGAGCTCCGCGCTTCGAACAAATCGTCCCCCTTTTTCTCGTCGAATCTTCCCTCCCACCGAAACCTGCCCCGTACGAGATCTATTCAAAATCATTTGTACCTTAATCGAAACCCCTCGATACGTTTATTCCGTTCGACTTTTCAAGTTTCGGTCGTTTCTTTGCACCTACCCGATGCACCATCCTGTTCCTTTACCGTTGTATTCTTCGTCGAGACGACCCGAAGTTGCATAACCGTACTCCGGCAACGTGTCTATCGAAAAGAAAGGATCCAGCGCACAGATTCGTGACCGTGAAACAGTTGGAACAAAGGAACTAGTGAAAGTCTTTCTCTCGCCCCTTGGCTTCGTACGCGTGGCTCGCCAAACTCTCTCTCGTCGGCTGCCCTTAACCCTCTCGCGTACAGGTGTTTTCTTTTTTCCGGAGGGTTGAGTCACGCGAGGCGAGGAGAGGGCAACCTTCCACCTTCGATCTGCCGTTACACACCCACGTACTCGCCCCCTCCGCGCGTACTATGTCGGTGGTAATTAATACCACTCTGGCCGTGCGAAATCCTCACCCTTTTTCTCTATCTCCTTTTTCCAACTCTTTAGAATAAAAAGTCCGTCGACGCCACACGACGGCGACGTATACACGGGAACTGTTCCGCAGCCAGCGAGAGTCGAGTAAAAGGGAACAAAGAACGAACCGCGACCACACCCCTTCTAACAGGGTCTCTCTCTCTTCGAGCGCGAGGGTGGATGTGCATGCAAACAATGTGACACATTCGCGTAGGTGCGAAAACCGGGAACTCAAGCCGGCGAAAAAAACTCTCGAGCGATCCATCTGTCTGCTCCACCCTCTCCTTCTCTCTCTCATTCTCCCTCGGCTGCGACTCTCATCTCGCAATCTTTGCTTCATCGATAGAAGACGCTCTTCAGACGACGAGCCAGCTTCCTCTAGCAGCCATCGAGGGGATTTGCTTTTGACCCGATCGTCCGTCTGTTTGCGAGATCTCCGGAGACTTACAAGGAGAGGACTCCAAATGTATATCACAGATTTGGTTCAAACTCTTCTCACTTAAAGTATAAACTATGCAGAAACAAACCCTAGTGGGGTTTCGCCACATAGGCCTTCGTTGTTGAAAAAATTAATAATAAACATTCGATCGTCTTCGAGGTAAAAACACGCGGACGAAATAAAATTCGAGCGGAAGGCCATACACGCGTTTCACAAATGTACGAAAAGGGGCGAAGGAAGAGGAATAGGTCCGTAATAGAAACGCTACCCTCCGCGGTCCTGCCTGCCAGCTTGCTTGCCCTTCCTACGCGTTTTCCCGTGGCCGTTACGAACTTGTTTACGATCGCATAAAATGTTAGAGCGGAAAGCCGTGGCGCGCGCGACCAGCCGCTGTATATACCCATCCTGAATAGGCACGATACGCAAGACTCGATTACGCGAATTTATGTCGTCGCGCAAATTACTCGTTCTCTGGGCGAATAATAAATAAGGAGGCTTGTTATTTTTAACGCGAACCGCGCCCTTATCACGGGTGACATTGCAGTCGCGAGCTGGAGAGATAGCGCACGCACGAGGTCCGGCGATGTAACCGCGCTGAACCTTGCGAAACAGATTCCCTCGCGATATTCTCGCGAACGAGGTAGGTACGTACACACACTTATGTATATGTGTACAGTCGCTGCATTAATTTCTGGCGTGAGCAACGGGATATTCGAAACGAGAAGGGATTACATGTGTGTCAGTCGAAGCGCGTTGTAATCTGCCTCGATTCCCACAGTCGAGAGTAAAATGAAAAAGCGCCGCAGACATAGTAGGAATCGTCTGTTCTTTTGAAAGCATCGCCGCGAAAAAAGTGTCACGAGTCAGGAATAGTCAATTTTCATTTTATCGCATACAATATCTTCCAAAGCGTAGTTCCACCGTTCAGAAAAATGTCACAAGTTGAAGTCCAATACTTCAAGCGACATAGTGCTAGTTTCACTTTGTTTAATATATGAAAAATCACACGTTTCCGACTTGTGACTATCGCTATCAGTGGTCGAAATACACATCGGAAGAGGTATACGTATGTAGTGTGACGGTGAACTATTAATGCGTTGGCTGCGCTGCTAACAGCCGGACAGGGACCTTTTTCAGGCGCAGACTTGGCAGCTAGATAGTGCGCGCGCGGCGATTGCGACTCTAGACACTTCGCCCCGGTGAATGAACTGCGAGGAGTAGGAGGTACGAGAAGACGCAAATCTGATCGTCGATACGGACACGGCGTTATCTAACGGGTGTGTCGAGGATCGTCGTCGGGCAACGACACTCGCAACGGCGAATCTCGACAATACGGGGCTCGACCGACCGAGGCATTTTCGCGACAAATAACGCGCCGCGTAGGTAACCGTATCCGGGAAGTTTGGGCCATTGAACCGTGTTGTCAGTCGGCACAATGAGCGAGCAGAAGCACAGTGCAGTAGAACGAGCGTCGAGCAGTCCCCGTTACCGATTTCTCTGACAGATACGTCTCATTTCCCGTAGGAAATCGAGTCGATGCGTTACACACCTCTGGGAACGTGCGCATGGCTTATAATTGCTCTCTTCCTTCGTTTCAAAAACCGAACCCACAAATTTCTTGGGCCCGTATACTAAGCAACAGCGAGAGACCTCGAGAATACCCCCTTAATCGAGGAGACAGGGGATCGAAAGGCAAGGATCGTTCGTCTTCGAAGATTATAATTCCACGTGTCGCAGGAGGGTCCCCTTCGGAGAATATACACCACCACTCCCATTCTCCTCTTCGAACCGTGCACAAGTCTTCTACGTCACGCGCGCGTAGTCGTATCCCGCGTCTGTAAAAAAGGTCCGCACACGCAAATCCGAGGCAGCAAAGACGACAACGACGATCCACGCGCCAGGGAGAGGCCGTTCGAATCTGTTCGGAGCCCCACAGACGCGTGCAATAGGTGAACAGTGGAAAACGAGTCGGGAGAACGGCGGCAGCGTTCAACGATCCAACGTTTTAACGGAACACGAAGATGAGAGGCCAGAGCTGGGGGAGGAGACTGGACGGTATGGACGATGCGCGGTGTTCTCTCCGCATGAAATACGGGATAACAAGGCGGAGAGCAATAAGTCATTCGTTCTTCGCGTCGGTGTCATAACACGCTGCACCGGGCACAATGACATCTTCGCTATTACGAGGCCTCGTTGCGGCACACACTCACAGAGCAATATACTCACAGGTTCTTTAATGACCCGGAATGCCGGCTATTCGAAGGGAGAGTGAAAGTCGCGATGATCATAGTCCGCGCGATATGCTACCGAGGACTTCTCGACGATATGCCTAGACCAGCGTTTCCCAAACTTTTCCTACGACGGAACACTTCATAACGCCTGAATTTTGAACGGAACACCTTCGTCATTTTGTAGGGTAGGTTGGTGTATTAATTCAGGCTGAAACTCGGTGACGTTTATTTTAGAGAAATTGCAAATTTAACTGTTTATCTCTTCGTTATATCAATTTTCACCACCGTGTCAATTTAACACCGAGGGAAAAATTAAATTAGGAAAATGAGGGGCGGATAAGGGTTAAGGTCCGTGTACGGAGTGACTCGTTAGTCTCGAATTGTGTCTTGGCAATCGAGCACAAAATTTTCAACCGCAGCCGGTGTACCGCTCCATCCGAGCGACACACGAGACCCGAGGAGGAGTCGATTTTACGAACACCGCCCCGATGGACAGCTACGTACGACTTATTTGATCCTTGGATCACGGCCGCGAAAGCGGAGACGACGACGACGAGGAGGGCGATTACGTGTTCTGGAAGAACGAGGGGAGACGCACAGCCGAGAGGAGACAACACAAGGAATAGCCCTGAAGCGGCAACAGGGAACCCGAGGGGGATAATTCAGTGACTCGAAGCCGGTTTTCCATGGCGGCCTATCACGAAACTCGCGAGAGGTACGACGAACCAGAAGGATGAGTCACGGCCTGTTCGCCCTTCCCACTCTTCCCTCTGTCGCGGTGAGCTTGCAGAAAAAGAAAGGGAATCTGCGGTGTGCTGGTCGAACGACAGACAGAGACGAGGTGGAGGAAGATGAAGAAGGTGGTAAAGAAACGAGGAGGATTAGCCCTGACGATCTCGGGGCTACGGTTCGCCTACACACGGGGCTAGGGTCGACACAGCCATTGGGAGGAACGAGAAAAATGAGACAGGCGGGCGACCTCGCTACTTATTATACGTACACTCTTGCGAGCGGATTTATAGCGACGTTCCCGAAACGAACTGTGCTTACAGTGTGTTCACTTCTATTTCCTGCGGAATTCGAAGATCAGCTGACACCTCTCTATGTCGATCCATCAGCTAATGCAAGTTCTCGAGTCCCCAGTGATTTCACTCGGGCACGCTGGTCTCGTTAATTGCGTTACACGAGAAAGATCGATGGTCCAACGAAGATTTCAATCGGCGATAGAGCACGGACTTGGGCTACCGCGTGAAGGGTATTGAAATCGAAACCTTACACTCTCTAACGATAACTACGGAGACGCGAGACGACGTTTAACAACCTCCCTGTTGCCGATGCCCATCGAGCTGCAATCAAAACTACACGCGCACGGCTATAAATATATATGAAAAAGGGGAAAAAGTTTGGAATCGCGGCCAGATATTATAATTGACTTTGTTAACGCACGGATCGTTCCGGTATACGCTTATCATTTTTCTTAAATATAAATCTCTGATAATCACCGCCAGGCCCGAAGGATTTATTGGACGTCTCGAGGCCAATTAAACACCGGCGCGGAGCTTTCGATCCGTGACGGTTATCGCGTGGTCGTTCTCGATTATACCGGCAGGCAGGTAGGTCGATTGCTTGAAATCGAAGAGAGCACAAATCACGCTCGAACGGGGCAGCGCGTTAACGCTCTGCGGTTTCGCCATCGTTCCGCGCGCGACCCCCGCTTCCATTATTTCTCGACACACCGAGAGCTGGTCTAAGCCGGTTAATCGATCGGTAAGCAAACGGAGAGGTGAATTATATATGGGTTCGCGACGATAGGTTCTTTACAAACCGAGGCGATAAATCAACGGAACCGTTGCTCGAAGCAACAGTTGGACCATCCCTTTGGTGGTGGTTCCTTTATTTCGTATTCAAATCGGGAAACAGTTCCTCTTGTGCATGTGTGTACATATACGCGTTAAAAAACAGCACGCGGTGTATCACACGTTACGAGCGTGATACAGACAGATAATGGTCGTGCTCCCGACGACAGTTTTTCGTTTGGTTTTGCGTTGCTGTCGACCATCAATCGCAACCAATGAACTATATCGATAGTGTGCGCCCCGTTGCTCTCTCGAACGAAAGAAAACATCGGATGACACAATTAACGGAATCTCGGTTGACGTTCGAGGACAAGATCTTTCTTTGCGTCGTCGCGTACACGTCTCCTACTGCGACGCAAGAAAAAAAAAAAAGAACTCCGTACACGTAGATCGGATAAGGTAAGATATCCCTTACTCACCTCTGTGAGAATTTCCTCCTTGGTGACATCTCCATTCTTGGGCGCTTCTTCGCGGGCCGGCTTATTCTTGTCCTTCTTGCTGAAGCTGATCGACCTGAAGGACCACTTTTTCTTCATCTATGAACGAGGAAACGGCATCGATAATCATCGGAGTACTCTCTCATTACGCGCAAACTACGTGCATGTGTCTGTCTTATTGTTCTAAAACGCGTGCACGCAGCAGCAGGTTAAACCGCACACGCATACGAACTTATTGCACTTACCGAATGCAGGTATGTATCGAGTTGTGTGCTAGGGGAAACCGGGGCAGTTTGTAATACGGGGTAAGTTGTAACATAGTCAAAATTTTCTGAACGACAAATTTGGAACAAATTTGAAAGTGTCTGTTTTATAACTACAGGTTAGATTTTTATTATTTGAAGTACGTAAGTAAATATTGTCTGTTTTATTTCAATTAACCACCATCAGAAACCGTTTAAATTTTTGCTTTTTGCTGATTGAGGAAAACACTTTTGAGAAAAAATTATGAAAACTTTTTTTGTTACAATCTGCCCCGGTCTCACCCACCCCCGCCGGCTTCAAGAGCCGTCGAGCGCAAATTACCATTCCTCGCCGCCGTGTAATTACCCGGAGTTTCGTCTTTCGTGCAACAGACTACTGCTATTCGATACCGATTTCGCTCGTTCTCTCACCTTCTCCTTCTTTTTGGTTTCCTTGCTTTCCGGCGAAGTAGCAGTAGTGTTCGGACTGGCGGCCGTGGGTTCTGTGGGTGTCGTGACCTCCGCCGTCGTTTCCGCGGGAGATTCCCCGGCCGATTCTTGCTTCGTCTCCTCTGCTTTTACCTCTTCTTGCTGGAAAAAAAAACAAAGAAACGGGCATTTAGTTTCGGATAAGTAAATTTGCACAGGGGGAGGGTGTAAAGAGTGTGACTTGACAAAATTTCCGAGCAAATACACTTTACGCGTAAGATCCAGGACACTGTTTACCATCGACCATTCACTACGCGTCACTCGTAAATCGTGCATTAACGACGACACGATTTCTTCCGAACCCGGTGTCTACTATATTTTTCTTTTATTGGGTGACGCAACACCCTCGGTCTCTTTCGCCTCCCGAGCAATCGCTTTTATTATTCATGAGACGAAGTTTTTTCGACGACTGTGGGGAACTATTGAAGAAAACAACGACCGATCGAATAAAAAGATCAGCCAAAGGTGAACGCGGAAAAACGGGCCGCGCAATCTTTTCCTCCGCACCGTGTGTAAACAAAGAACCAGAAGGGCATTGAAAATTTTCCGGTAGAAGCGTGGAAAACTCGCCTCTCGTTCGCGGAAGATCCATAAAAATAATGGGAGACTTTGTTTTCGAGTCACGATTTCGTCATTTGATCACGCTCGCGCGAATCGTTGCGGTCAGTTGCGTCATATCTCTACGACAAATTTTCCACGCCTCTGGCGTGTTCTTACAGACGAAACATCAACGGTACAGAGCGATTTCTGTGCGTTTTGTACACGAAAAAATATCGCGAATAGCATTCGATCGAAAGGAAAAAGCCGGAGAGAAGTTCGCTAGCAATAACACTTGCGAGACTTATCGGAATGGAACAGCTGCGGCGGCTCAGGACAACGTACCGGGATGAAACCGCGAAAATCTCGGATTACAGAGGACGATCAGTGGTTCTCCTCCGAGCGGCGGCGAGTCGACAACGTTTTACGTCCGCTCTGGAATACACGTTCGTCGCGACCACAGACGTATAAGTCGCGATGCGAAAAAACGTAACGTTAACTCGTAATCCTCGTTCTCTCTCGTTTCTCGACGTTATATACCGTTCCATTCTTCGTGGAACAAACACGTTGTTCTCAGGACACGCGACACAAGTTATTATTCTTCCCCGAGCATTATCATCGTGTCGGTATTAATAAGAATAAGGAGCGAAAGCTCGATTGTGTGTGCGTCATACGGCCGATCGGATGGTCGTTCTCGGAGGTGAGGCTCGTCACCGTTTGTCCATCGTGACGAACGAACCAACAATCCAGGGGGGAATACGTTATCGCGGAATTATGCTACTTCATGAATCATTATATTTGAAACTCGTCCACACTCCGATTTAATGGAATACGACCTAACCGGAACCACGTCGTATTGTTTGCCTCCTTCGCCGCGAGACACGGGGTCTTTCGCCTTCGATCGGAGTAAACACACATCATCGGTCGGGCTTTATTATCGATGCAAATCCACACCAGAACAATTCCATTTCATCCGTTAACTACTTAGTTCCCGCGGGTACTAACGAGCCGGCTGTATTACCGCCGCTAATCAAACCAACAATCGGTCTATTACCCGTAGAGGCAGCCAGGCAGCGACGTAAGTGAAAAGCGTAGCGGGGCTCCGAGGCGAGGCGCCGATTTACGGTTTCATTCCACACACGCGGGCACTCGGCCCCTGGGTGTTGCTCGATCACACACGGCCAACTACTCACACGGGTGCGACACACCTTTGTTTCTCTCCTGGATACCAGGAGAATCTTTCATCGTCTCTCGAACGCGCATTATATTATGTAAATATCTGGTTATTTTCGTTCTGGCAAGCCAGACGAGACGTCCGTCCGTATTGGATATCGCGGTATCGCGGCTGATACCGAGCAGCGGAGAGAGGAAACGAGACGGTCGACCGAGTAGTCTGTGTGCCTCCTGGTAAAATGAAGAGAGAACTGGATTATTCAGGCCGCTTTGAAGAACTAAAAAGAAGCCGAACCACGTTGTCGATTGGGGTCGTTCGTTGTTTATTCATTTATTCATTTGTTTATTAATGTACGATGGTGAAAACTCTTGTTACAAATGAAAAACACAAGATCCAAGAATTTTCCACGAGTTCCCTCGTTGGTATCGCGACCCTTTCGGTATGCTACATCGAAGATGTTGCATCGCTCGCGAATGCGTTTCGTTAACCAAGATAAATCGCGAAAGATTCGAGCAATGGTAAACCCGACTCCCCTACTCCGTTCCCCGCGTCAATTTTGATTTCGTTATCTGCCATCCCCGATTGACCCACGGACGAGAGAGAGGTCAGCGTGGATAAACGCAGGCCGACCGGTCAGGCTGGTTGTTTGCGCGCTAGTTACTGAAAAAGCCTTCTTCAACGACGCGCGCCGCGTAGATTCGTTCATTTCCAATCGGTTGTAATTGATTAGACGCGTACAATCTCATTTGGTTTTCATAACTTTTTTCTAGGATACACTCTCGCGACGTAAATATTCATGGAAACGCGACGGCGGCTGATCAGTGCGTGGCGCGCGCTATAAATAAAAGAATCCCACGACCACACTAATACATCGATCGCCAATGATTTATCCCGAGTTTGATATGCAGAGGGGTGCGCGAACCTTGCCAGCCCGATAAAAAGAATCTCCATTTGTCTATCGAACAATATCGGAATACCAAGAAATTCGCGGTCCGAGGACACACGGCGAAGGACGAGTAGCCGGCGGGTGCAGGTGCAGTTTTCTGCGACGAATTCCTGTCCGTTGAATCAGCAGCAGCGCCACGGCCAGCTACTAAAATCTTACGAGATCCGTGTGGTACGGAAAAATGACGGGAGGGATCACAGAGGAAAACACGTCGCGAAACAATTGCAACGACGGTTTTCGGAGCGAGGAATTATTCTGGAAGGATTAACGCGCCGAGAAGGGAACACGAAACCAAACTCACGACGTGGACAAGGACACCGGGGCTCGACGAGTTTCGTGCAGATAATCGCCAGAGAGCCTTCCGTGATCGATTCCGTTCTCCCTCGAGTAGAGACCGAAGAGCCTTCGTCGTTTTCACTGCAACCGAGACACGAGGCTTTCGAAAACGCGCCGTCGAGTTTTATGTGTCGTTTTACTTTCGTATCGAAGACTCACCACGCGAGAATACAATTCACAATACATACACATTTATCGCCGAATACACATTCGAATGGAATTCGAGCGGCGGATCTCCAGGCTTTTAATTAGTGGAAGCAAACAGATGACTCGTGGTCTCGTATTAATTAATAAACCGAGTAGTCCGGTTCGCGTCGTTTCGTACCGACGCCGCGCGATGATTCACGCAAGAAAGCTGCTCCTCTTCCCTCGAGACACAGTTCACGAATCGACGGCGTTAACAGCCCCGCGTTTAAAAGATCGCGTGCCACGGGCCCCGTCGCCGCGGTCTATCGCGCGAAATAAAACTATACACGGGCGTTATGGTGTTGGTATTCAGGTCACTCGGTAACGTACGCTTTTGCCGTGGCCGAGAACCACCTCGAGATTAGCCACGATTACTTGGGCGCGGGAATACATTCGCCACGATCGTAAAAAAAAAAAAAAAAAACGACCTCTCGCGCGTATGGAAAAGCCCGAGAAAATAACGCGCGACTGAAGACCGCGTCCTCGGTAGCGTTTACGACGTTCGAAATTGGGTTTTAATTGAAGCGGGCCGAGCGAACACGCGATGAACGCAGGGATCGGTGTGTGTGTATGTGTACTGTGTATCGGCGTCGTTAAATTGCATGGTCAAGGTTAAGAAAGTAAGGTCCGGCCTTTCCATTAGGTAGACTTGCTGCTCGCTCGGTTGCCGCACAGCCCGCAGATATATCTTAAATTATTCGTGAAACACTGGCTGCTGCTCGACGCGGCGGCAGGCAGCAGCGTCGTAGATCCTCTGTTCGTGAAAAAAATAAAAGATTGCCGCCGACCGTCGCGCGGCAGGCTGAGGCATAGTATCAAGGGCAGGTGTTCGATGCGAGAGAAGTCTCGAGTGGTTGCGCGCACCTGCCGCCTGAGAGATTTTGCAAGATCCGAAACGATGCTGACGACGACGTGCGCATTTCGTTGCGTCTCTCTCTGTCTCTCTGTTTAACTCTAGAGATTTTGCAAGATCCGAAACGATGCTGACGACGACGTGCGCATTTCGTTGCGTCTCTCTCTCTGTCTCTCTGTTTAACTATCTTTACTGATATTGCTCGCGGCCGGAGTTGCTAAAGGTAGTTAAGCTGCTTTTAGGCATGAACTTTTCGAATTTATGAAAAATGAGGCGTAGGGGAAGGGAATTACTGGAATTACTGAAATTTATCAAACGGTAGAAGGTCTACCCCTACACTGCTTGTTCCCCTAGAGGAAGCGACATTGGTCGTCAGTGTACAGACCTAGTAGTCTTGTCTCGCGTAGACAGACCGTGTGTGTCCTGCAACACGTATGGTTCTTATTGGTACTAATCCGCGGCGGCTTTATTGTATAAATAAATATAGTAATAACAACTTAAGACATACGTAATAACATAAATTTGTACACAGGTACATATAACCCTTTCAAACCTGATGGTCACACTTGTAGATGATACTGAACTTCTCCGTGTTCTTTCACTTGTCCCTCTTGGGTGTAATGCGATACTTGAGTCCTAATGTACACATATCTGTACATCTAATATCTACAAAACTATGGGACATATAAATATTTCTTTTTAACAACATACAATCTAAACAGTTACTGAGGTGAAACGTCTAATCAATTTTTTTTTTTTTTACTCTTAAAAGAAAATTCAGAATTCAGATCTGAGAGGTTTAATTACATCGCCGTGGCTAGTACCAATAAGCGTCACACGGTGTGCAGAGCGAACATTGTCTTTTTATACGAAACAAGCCCCCTAGGATCTCTAAAAAATTTCGTTAATGTTCATGCCTAAAAGTAACTACCCACGGAAGCTCTGCTCGTGGCTTCTGCGAATCCAGGATCTCTGATAACCTCGACTAGCCAAAGACAGAACAAAAGATTTATTCGTCTAGGACAGTTAGGTATGCGTGTCGGTGCAAAAAACGCTCTCGTCGCGACGCGTCACGATTACAGTTAACCGCGAGAACACGTGACCCGTACGACGCGCACGTCCACCTGTACAATCTCGACTGGAACTTCAACCTGCGTACACAAACTCGAACGGTATCTCCCATCATCCCCGCTCCGAAAAACTCTATTCCGTCCAACTATCGAGGATCTTTGATTTACGCAAAAGCTAAAAGACACAGCTGACTCGCAAGAACCTCTGTGGTCGAATAATCGCTTCGGGATGGTATACAGCGTCGTATCAGCGACTCGGTATCCGTTCGTGTGGTGCCAGCGGCTTGCTCCCTGCGATCGCGATACATTCTCGATGGTGAACGCGCGGCGAGGCCGATAACACACGTTTCACGAGAAGAATTACAGTAACGCGCAATTTCCACGGCTCGTGCGTGAAAGCTGAGATCGAGAAATTGATACAGCGTTTACGTCTGCTCGCGATACCAAAGATTTCGAGCCACGGTCGTATATCCTTTTTGCCGAGGGGGAACCACTTTCGTTCTCGCATTCGTCGAATGTGGTATTAACACGGTCGTGTGCATGTATGTATTCCACGTCCGCGAACGGATACAGCCGAGCCGTTTCGGAAAAGATCGCTATCCAACTCCGATAGCTAAGTAGTACAATGGGCGTGCTGCTACGCGTGTAAAAATATAATTTTTCCAGGAAATTCAGTATGCCACGGGTCTCGCGCGAGCTTTCCGAGCACTCTAGAAAAACAGCAACCACTCGATCGATATACACACGTATGTACAACGTTTTGTGTGTAAAGACTGCTGGCGGGCAAAGGTAACCACCCGGGGAACTTTTAGAATCGCGACGTAAAATTAGAGCGGCGCCGATAAGCCTTTCGCCGCCGCCCCCGAGAGCAGCGTCGTTGTAGTCGTTGTTGGTCGATCGAAAGGAGAAGGAAAGAGGAAAAGGCCTCCTATTAAACGGAAATGAAAGCAAGAGGCAGAAGGAAGAGCCGATCTCTTTCTCTCCCTTCCTCTCGCGTGCTACCGTATCTGGTGCATGACAGGCTGTCGGGGTTGCTCAATCGAGGAAATATCAAGTTTCGTCTAGCTCCTGGAGAGCGTTTCACGATAATACACTGACACGGTTACGCGATTCGTCGAGAGCGACAGTACCGACAGGAACTTTGGATGCTCGACGCCGGCTCTGCCACTGACAGCTTTTGGCTTCTCGACCCTTTTCGGATCTCGTCGACACCGTGCGCGCAACAGATGAACGTGTTCCTCTCGAGAGTCTCGATTCCCCCCGTCGTCGCAGATTGATATTTTTTTTTTCTTTTCTTATCGTTCGGCGACTTTATTCGACGAAACATCGTTTCTCAATTTTTCGATCGATTAAGCGTCTCGAACGCGAATCAAGCACGTATAGCGTATCTCCTAGGTCAATCTCAGAATAGTACGGGGCAGTGTAGACGCGCACGTGCATGGTTAGCAGCCCGATGCTAGAGACAGATTAGAAGACACGCTAGAGTAATCAGCTACGACGCGAATATAATACCATGTTTTTTCAACGTCTACGAGGTCCGAAGAGGCACCTCTCCCTACCTGCTCGTCATCTTACGATGAATCAATCGAATGTACAGACTCTTCTCGATTATCGTCCCCAACTTGGGTCCGCGTCGGGACAATAATCGTATAGGGAGAAATGCTTCAGACCTTCGTAAATTCATTTTTTTACCCGAGCCTCGACAACAAAGTATGCGTTTGACAGGTTCCACGGCCTCCCATTCCTCAGTGCTGGAAATCATGCCTGGACAATAATCGTGTAGAACAAGCCAGATAATAATCGAGAAGAGTCTGTAATAGCCGAGTCACAAGCGAGTAGGTTCAGTTCCACCGGGAAAAAATCGAACGAAATGCACTCGCTGATTACGTTCGACGCGATCGATAGCTGATTCATTAACGTTGTTCGCGGGACGATAACTGTGAGCGGGTTCGCGGAAGCCGCGACGACGCATCGGTCGACGACTGTGCACCGTTGCGTCGTCGTTGGAAAAACAGCAGTACACGTTCGTGTGAATCATCGTTTACAGTTTACGTCGTTGTTAGAACAGCTTGACACATTCTACGCTGGTGAATCTCGGTCGCTGGAAGCCTCAGTGTTTTCAGCTCAGTGCTTCTGCTACTTTCTTTTCTTTCAACAAGTGCCTAGCAACATTTTAATCCCGTCATAACACGGGACCGGCGTAGAATGTGTTAAGACAACGGAAACAAAACTATGATCTCAAGGGACATCCGAGGAGTATTTTTATTTGTTTATTTATTTGTTTATCGTTGAATGACATTGACGCGCAGGGTACGTAGGTACACGACGATACGCGTCTTGCAACTACTCTCGACTCGAATCGTCGCCGGTAATTGCGACCTCGCGATTGCATAAACCCGCGCGCATAAAATGTCCCCGGCCGATTCCGGCGAATCTCCGTTATTATATACCCACGGGTAGCAATTACACGGTCGAACATCCGTGTCGGAATCGCTTCGGCGATTCTCGATTAAGACGAGAAGAAGATATTGTGACGGGCGTGTAACAAGAAAAAATTCGAATAAATATTAAGACTGTTTTTCTCTTTCTCTTACCTTTTCTTTATCCTTTTCTTTTTCCGTGGTTTCGTCCTTATCCTTGTCTTTATCCTCGGTCGAGTCCGTGTGCGGCGCTATGCCGTTGGTGGTGGGCTTCGTGTCGGTTTCCTCGATCCTCTCCAGCTTGCCATCGCCAGGTGCAGCGGCATCTCCGACACTTCCATCGGCCGGTAACCCCTCCTTCTTAGGTGTCGGCGTTATGTCCACGGACCTTCTGCTTTGTCTCCCTCCCATCTTGCTCCGTTTGCCTCTCTATCCTTCCTCTGTCTCACCTGTCTCCCGTACTCGCGCTCCTCCGGATGCTGTGATCAGGTGTCGCGCGTCCAACAAAACTGACCTGCAATCACAACCGGGCGAAAGTCAGCGAATCCCCGCGCACTCGTGAACCAGATATTTACACAGGGTAGATATATAGGGTATCCCAGTATTGATGGTACAACAGGGGAGGAGGTGATTTTACATGAGAAAATAAGTATAAGTTTTTTAAGGTTTCGTTTTCGAGAAAATCGACTTTGACAATCTCTACTGGATACGCGTGCATCTGGATAGGACGTGGCTAGCGTGTCTGGTCATTGCATTCCGTTTCTACTTACTCCTACGGCAAATACACGAGTTTCGGAGTAATATTCAAAATCAATTATCTCGAAAACAAAGCCTTAAATGAGAAAAATTTGTTCCATATTTTCGACTTATTTTCTCATGTAGAATCACTCCCTCACCGGTTGTACCATCAATACTGAGACACCCTGTATAAATAACCTTAACTTAAACTATCGAAAGCTTCGTTATATGATAGAGGATAACCACGAGTACGTCTGTAATTCGCGATCTCGAGCAAACAGAACATTCAAAGCCTCTCCTTCACTTATTATCGGTTGCTTATCAATTCATGTGAACAGGTTGTCGCGATTATCGGGACATTCGCACGAAAAGGAAATTGTAATCGGGAACGCGTACTCACAGTTTCAAATTTATCGCCTCGATTCGGCCGAAATAGAAAAAGAAGGACCGACCTGCTAATCGTGCACAGTTCTGCACACGATGCACCCGTGCGGTGCGATTTCGCAAATTACGCTCGACCGTAATGGGCCAGGTCCGATAAGCGTGATTTATTTAGTTGTCGGCATGCGGGTGCATTGCCTAGCTTCGGAAACGCAAACACGTCTGCGTAACTGGAACACAACGCCGGGGCACACACCGTTCCGAACTATTTTCCTTGACCGAGATGGACACGGTGGTGCACGAGATCGATTTCATGAATTCAGCACCACCATCCACTGGCAACTTCGCGCGCGCCTGCTTCTTGCGATACACATAAAAGTTGTTTTTCTCGAGGTCAGCGCTCGATAAAACATCGGGAGGAGAACGGCTCGGCGATTCGATGTTGTTTTTCATTGCGAAAATAAATCACATCGTTCGCAAGACACACACACACACAGAGCGCGTTCTATTAATTCGCGATGGAGATAGCTTAGTTGTGTCATAGCAGACTCTATGAATTCGACGTGAATCGGCACAACATCGCGGGCAGGTGCAACTTAAAAGATTCCTCAAGCGATCGAGACCGACTTCGGCCGCAAAAGAAATCGCCAGGTATTCCGGCGATGATGAATAATATATGAACTTCGAGGCGATGGTACGAGAAACAGAGAGAAAAGAAGAAACAGGCCTGTAACCGGCACGAAAGGAATCCCTCCGAGTTAAACACCGATATGCCGACCGGTTTTTAATCAAAACTACGCTCTGCGTATTATGTATATCAGAAATTTTCCTATTTACTCGATTCCTGTGTCGGTAGAAGTTGCTAACGGAAATCGCGGTTGTTCGTGTGACTTACGTCACACCTCGAGGAAAGAAATCGTTTCGAAAGACAAAAGGTGAGGAAAACGCGAGGAAGAAAGGCGCTCTTTCATAGGACTGGACTCTCTAATTATCGTCTCGGAAAACGGCCTGCGACCTGTTAAAAGGACGTGGACGGTGGCTAACGGTTCACAAGCCGATTCCGATGTTTCTCCCACGGCGAAAGAGGAAACGATCCGTTGTTCGAGCGAGGACTGCGAAAAACTGGCACGACGACGAGGCTAAAGTCGCACACGAAACCAGACGATTCATTCGAGTTTAAAAGACCACGTGGTGGCCGTGGACACGCGCCGCTGACTGGCTCGCAGCCACGATCCGTAACGACGCATTCGCGGCTACGAGCGACCGACTAACGTTTGCCCTCTACAGTAAATCCTTGATGAGTGTTCGAAGGCTTCTCGGCACTAAACATTAAATATTTCACAAACTAATGGTCATATGCAGCTGAAACAAATATCATTGGTTTCAGAATTCCAAAATCAATCACTGTGCTGAACCTCGTTAAAAAGTCAACGATATACCTGGGAATCTGTCCTTGTCAGTGAGGAGGAGCCTGCTAACACTCATCAAGGATTTACTGTATATCTACTGTCTATTTATAAAATGCTCGGAAACAAGATAAATTATTGTACCACGTTAACTCCTTCAGGAACGAATTTATTAAGACCACAAAGAATATTTTTCTCAATCTTCCGCTGTATTTAATTACAGTTTCGAAATATTGCTTGAATCAGAGAAAAACTAAACATACACATACGTGCCAGTATCCCTCATGATATTAAAGAGATAAACACCCCCTTTGGTAGCGGGGTGAAAGATATAATATCCAGCATTTCGTGATCGTACAATTACAGCAAGCTGCAAGGCGTGAAAGAAAGCAGAGTGAATTAGCTTCCTAGTTACAAAGTGTTTCTGTACGTTGATAATAGGAAGGGAGGGGGGATGATCAAACGCGAACACGGCACACGCTATCTGATCGAACGTGGGCAACGATGCACACACGCGGTTCCGAGCTTTTCTGAAACAGAAGTTAATACACGACTCGAAAGCGCGTCGTATCACTGTCGCTAGAATAATAGCCGGCTTCTCTCTGGCCAGGGCAGCCTATTCACGGTGCATTGCACTTTCCGTGTTCCCGTGCACAGCTTTACCAAGCTTCCGTTAATGCGTTGATGGTCAGTCTATCGAAATACACCGGGTGCTTGCTTTTCAGCTGCATATTTTCAACGCACACGCGTTATCGAGTTCCGCGAATTTTCATCGGCAACAACGAATTACCGGAAACAATCAACGAGGAGATACTGGAATGTACTTTCCCACTTCGACGTCCATATTATCTGTATCAACGGTTCGAACGGTACAATGGGAACCTTCTCTCCTACATTATCATTATTCTTACGTAACAGAATAATGGGCCATAATACCGACCCCTTACGATGGAACACCCCCCCCCCCACTCCTCCGTTAGAACCGAATTTTCCGAACAAAGTGGAGTACACGCCGCACAAAGGAGCCAACGAATCCCCAGGGGGAGGGAAAACGCCATTAAAAGTTCCGCTTCATTTCGCGCCCCATGATAAATCCGGCGAATTACGACAAACATTGTCGAGATCGTCGAATTATTATCGAGCCTAACGCGTACAGGAAAACTACAGGATGCATCGAAATGAATTTATTCCAAAGAATTGATTACAACTTTATTCTTAGGGAGGAATATAGAATCAAATGTATTGCACATTTTTCGATCCGAAAGAGTCCAGAAATGCTCGGGATGAAATATCAGCGAGTAAGGAAACCATACCGAGGAAAAGGAAGCGTATAATTTGCCTCGATCGTATGTATATTAGACAGCAGGAAGAGCCTCGACAAATATTTATGTTGTTCCATCTTTCTTTCTCTCTCTCTCTCTCCCTCGAGTGCGATGCACACATGCAACCGTGGAGGCGCACACGTTGGTAAAAAATAGATTTAGTGTAGCCGAGATGCATCGAAAGTACAGAGCTAAGTGGCGAGAGGCCGAAACACGTGTCGAACTGCCGTGAGGCTCGTGGGAAGAAGCGTGGTTAGCATCCCACAGGAAAAATAGCCTTTCCTGTCGTAACTCACTCGTACCTACGATTTATCTCGTCGTCGTTCCTATATTTAGCGTGTATCACCGGTTGCGAACTGCATCGTGAGATAAAAGTACCGCGAATCGTCGCGCGTTCGTTCAAAGTCTGTCGATATAAAAAAAAAAAAATTATCCCGTGTATTTCGAGAATCGAAGGATACGAAAACCGCGTGGCACGATGACGACGTAGACGACTCCGTAACGATGGTTCTTGGAAAACTGTCGTTATTTCGTATCATTTGCGCGTTGCTCGGCAGAAATGACAGGATAAAGAAGGAGCACGAAAGGAAGTCGGTCGGGGGCCGTTCAGACCACTTATTTCTCCGATTCAGGCTCACCGGACACCGGTTCAACGACTCGGTGCACGAGGCACAATTTTCTGGAAACCAGGCGAGATCACAGCCCACCACCAACACTTCGAGTCGTGTGACTCTGAGTCATGGAACGATCTGACCGATCAGATAACTCGAAATCCAGGCTACTGTAATACAATCAACACCGGTGATTATGTCTTATTATCTCGTTCGCGATAGTTATTGCGAAACGTTGGAGTTCCGCGTAAGGAATCGCGGAAAAATTCGATTTATCTCTCTTGAGAGAAAGTACGCAGCCGCTAAACTAGTAGATTCCGATTACTATTTCAATTGCACGACTATTCTCCACTACTAATTATCTATTCACCGAGGGACCAACAGGAGCGTATAAACGAAACCGTGCAGCGGTGAGAGATTTCTTTTTGCAGATCCGCTCAATAGATTAATAAGCGCATTCAAGGGTCACTGCCGTCGAAGACTATTAAGGCGTTAGACGATGGTGTCACGACAGCGTATGGGAACTAAATTCCAACGATGTTAACGAGAGAAAATGTCGCCGGCGTTTATGCGACTTTAACGACATTAGGACGAGTCCGAGTTCGTCGAACGTGTGCTACAACACAGGTGCAAGATTAAGCGGGAATGGGTATTAAAACTATCGCTAGAAGGAACGAATTTCTGGGAAACGATAAAGATAAACCGTAGTTTCGACGCGTTTATCCGCCGTGACTCAGAAAATTCTTTCGTGTCCCGAGATTATAATCGCCGATCGAACATTGTTTCGTGGTTTCGGCGTGAATGTGCAGCAGACCTGGTCGGCGTCCAGCTCGCGGAACGATCAAGACATCAACGTTAAAATATTCCGAAATGCAATCGGTAGATTCCGTTTGTATCCTAATTAATTCAACGGCGTCGCGTTAAATCAAGGGCGTTTCGCGATTCCCTCCCTCCCCCTGGCGTGTGTCTTTGAAATGCGCTAGAACCGTAGTGGCAGTGTAACGTGGGCACTGGGTCAACAACATACACGGCCATATATTCGTTCGAGTCATTAACGGCTAAGGAAACATATTACTGTCAAACAGAGTAGAAGCAGAAAAAAAAATTTTCCTTTTCCGGCTCCCCTATGATGGTTGTGTGTTCGAGAGGACAGTGCGCACGGTCGATTCCCACGGCTGCTAGAAGAACGGGGACATACGCGCGCAACACAGTGTACCCAATCAAACGTCCATTATTTTCACAGGGCCTGGGCAGAGCACGGTTAATTCGTGGCTGCAGGGCCTAGCCCAATAATTCGTCCTCGAAAAAAGGACATCTGCTCGGCCCACTGTTCTCGAAATTGAGAATTACGGGCGTGCCGGGCGAGAATGGGAACTGGCGACGACGACAACGACGGCGCATCGTCGGGGCCCGTATTCACGCGCGTGTCCCGCATGCGTGAACGGATCCGTCGTCCGGTCCGCACACGTGCGTGTGTACGACGGCCGTGTGCCACCAATCAAAGTCGTGGTTCTAGTGAAGGCAAACAGGAAAGCAAACCCCGTGAGTGAGCGAACGTACGAACAAGCGAGGGAGGGTGCAAAGATAGGGTCGGGGGCCAGGACAGAATAGAATGGGGTAGGCTCGTGACCGGGAGTAGGCTTAAAAATATACGCATATCCGGAGTACTATGCGGTGTATCTATTTTTGGTCCCGGTTGCAGGACGCGTGCACCCTTCGCCTCGTGTAAACACACCGAGAGAACGGGCTGGCATGGGCCTCGAAGAAGGGTGCAAGAGTCCCTGAAAGCCGAATCTAAAGACTCGTGTAAACACCGAGAGAGATAGGGAACGAGAATACATATACTGCCGGGATGGGTCCCAGCAAACTTCCGCGTTTCATCCCCACCGATAAAAAAGAAAAAAGGCACGATAATCCTATGTCACGAGGCTATAGTGTACACAGGTCGATCGAGAACGTGCGTAGTATTTTGGGAGAAAAGAAAATCGTATGGTGAGAGAACAGGAGAGAAAACTAAGCAGAAGAAGAACCAGAGGGCCATTTTCTCGCGAAAAACCGGTCGAGAGCCCCGAGGCGTTTCGCGAAGGCATTCTCGAGGCTACACACTCCGGGACGACGTTGTGCACGTCTGCCCGAGGCGGCGGTCGCGGGGAACAGCTCTTTTCTTCGTTCTTGCAAACGAGAGAAAGGCAGATGTGGGCAAGTTAACGACCCGTTATCGCGTGGATGGCGTGGACTCGCCGTTGCTGAAACTGGTTGCCGCCGATATTGCGGTAAGGAGGGAAAAAGGCATCGGACGCAGCCGGGCGGAGGGAGGGTGGGAGAGGTGCGCCGATGCGTGGCGAATCGTGAAACGTCGACAAAGCGTACGGATCGTGGAACGCGACCGTTGAACAATCTGCCAACACAGGTGCACACGGCTGCTGCGAAAACAGTTAACGACGACCCGGCGTCGCGTCTTGTCTGTGCTTCGACATTCTGGAGTAGGTAACTCGAATTTTACAGGATTCTTTCTACGGAATGCGATTACGCATACGAAATTTTTATTTACTCGATGCATATAGACTAATAATAGGCTACAAATAGGCTAACCCAACACCGGTGGAAAAGAGCGAGAAAGAGGAGCCACCGCGAAAATGAATCTCTAGGAAAGGCCGAGGCAACAACAATTGTGGAGGAAAAGATTGGGCCAAGGTGCATGCGGAGAGTGGCCTGCCTGCCTGCCTGCCTGCCTGCCTGGCTAGCCAGCCTGTCAGCCAGCCAGGCCAACATTTTCTCGGCCTTTCTCCACCGGTTGCCATTCCCCGAGCGACAACAATCGCTTCCGTGGAAGCCTTGACTGCGTTTTAAATGCACGGCAGGTAGAGGCCTGCTATGCAAAATCGGCACAAAGGAGGGACAGAGAGAAAAAAAGAGAGAGAGAAGAGGGAGAATCTGTAGGCAGCCAGGCAGACACGTCGCCTCAGTTTAAGGCACCCGGGGTTGGCAAGAACGTATCTCCTTTCTATCCCACTCTTCTCCTCCTCGTTTGCCATGGTAACAAGCAGACGCCGCTAAATCTGCGTGCGGAGCACACAAAGCCCTGTTCCGTTGCAAGTTTTCGTCTCCAGTCGATTCGCTGCCTGTCTGTCGGTCGAGGGACACACACGCAGCGCGCGTCCGCTTTCAAAGAATTCTCGATGTTCTATGGATGACGTGTGACGCGCGTGAAGCGGTTCTCTTGACCCGCGAATGAACGGATCGAAGAAGAGAATGGCAGGCACGGAATAGCAGCACGAGCAAGGAGAGCCCGATCGCAAGAGATTCCGATGGATCGTGGGCCGGAGGGAAAGGTCACCGGTGTGTTGGGTCTTGAAATCGTGCGTGTACGGTCGATCGTTTGGGGGTTAATACCGGCCAACTGGTGGGAGAAGGAATCAAGATGGCGTAACAGGCCGCTGCTCCCAACGATCCTTCGATCCCGACCGCGCGCGGCGGCTTCCATGTCCGATCGTGGCGACGACCACCGAGTGAACGATGTAGAAAGATCAGCCCAGAGACCACACTAACTACTGGGACGAACCAACTCCGATCCAACGAGAGAGACGCCGAGTCGTTGGAACGAGTACGAGCGAAAGCCGGCTCTCTCGTACACGGCGGCTGCTATATCGATTGATGGTGGTGCCCATCTTCAAAATGGCGCGAGGGTACACGCTCGAAATCCCGCTCGCGACGCGTTTAACGTTCGTCTCATGGATACCTGACAGGAAACGCGCAACAAGAATACGTAGCGGCCCAATTAACCGTTCGTCCGAGTATCCGGTCGACACCAGGGGGGCCGTCTCCTGGCTCTCTCGAGGAAACCAAAAACCATGGGAATACATACACACATCGTAGTGTCGTCGTCGTCGATCGAAGACCACGCGGCGGCGGCGGCGTTAACGGAAAGAAAGGTGTGCACCCTATGGGGGCGCGCGCGGTACGAGTTCTTCTAACGAGTGGGGAATGAAGCGAAGAATGCCCGACACTCACGGCGGGGGGGGTTGGTACTCACCTCGATGGTCGAGGGTGTCGTGAGTGGCGCGTCGAAGCGAAATTTTCCCGTGAAGAGGGTCCCTCGCCGCGGCTCGCCACAAGAAACACACTGGATATATTATTCCGAGAGGAGCGACGATGATGATGATGACAACGGCGGCGACGGTGGCGGGTATGTGTAGCACGGTGCGTGGCGTCTAGACAGACACGAGAGTAACGAGAGGTGAAGGCGGCTGGTTGGCTGGCTGGCAGACTGGCAGGCACACGAGGTTAACTTTCTGTATTGGCAAAGGCAAGAGGGAACACCGAACGAACGAACTCGAGGCAGAGAGCAGTTTTTAGCGGGAGCGCGTTCGCGAACTCATCCACTAGGCTCGGTAACGCGCGACCGACTGAAGAGAGAGAAGCGGAGGGGAAGCGGCGTCCGTCTGTCGGTCCGTCTGTCCGTCCGACCGACCGTCTTTCTGTCACCAGCGCGTATTGCTCGCTCTCCTGCTCGCTCCTACTCGCGTGCGTTCACTCTCTTTCACTCACTCTCACTCTCTCTATCTCTCTCTTTCTCTCCCTCTCTCACACGCTCTTTCTCTCCCCTCTGTCTTTTCCTCTTCGCTGCTCTTGCGCCTATGGTTCGTTCTTTCTCTCACTCGATTTTCCCTCGAACCTGGTGCCTGTACACACTTCGTCGACCTCAAAGCCACCACCAACAGGTACACCGGCGTTTCACCTCCGCGAGACACGATCGTGGAAATCCCTCGATTCCACACGATGAACGTAGGGGTACAGACGCGTGAAACTCACCCCTGTGCGAGGGAAGCTTGACGATCTGTTGTCGGCAGAGAGACACAACAGGAGACACGATAATTGCGAATCCCCGCGGCTCGATGTCGGCGAACCGGACGATCGATCGATCGCGTCTCGTTTCGACGCGATTCTCCCTGATGGTTCGGTTTCCTTTGTTCCCGCCGAACCGTAGTTTCGGCTGTGTACCCGCCTCTCTCTTTGTAGTGAATGTCGAAGGGCTTTGTATGGGACGGTCGATGCAGCAACGCGCGCACAAACTGGCCGAAAATCGGTGAAAAAGAAACACTATAACGTCGTACCCCGTGTACTTGTGTATCCTTCCTTAAAGAGGAATATTCTTTTCCGCCGTAGAAACGCTCGAATAAATATATAGCGATTCTCTCGTATCGCTCACGTTTCTTTCTATTACTTGTCCCCGGTCGTGCGTACGCGTTCACCGAGCAACCGAGCACGGCTCCGTGTTTTACCACTGCGTTCTGCACTGCTCGACGGTCGGAGAAAGAATGAGCTCCGGGATAGACGGGAGGCAGGAACGTATCGGTCGAGCCCGGCACCCCGGGACTCGGTTCTCATGGTGGCAGCCCTGCCTGCCTCGAGCTCGCCAAGAACGTCGGGGTATGGGGGTTCGACTCCAGGGCGGGGTCCCGTCACGAAGGGCTCCCTACCCTCTCGCCGGAACACGGGCAACGCGCGCCACCAAGAGAAAGTGCATATAAGTATATATACCCATTTTCAGGGTCAGTTCTTTTTCGAGTACTCGCCTATAGCAGATGGAGTCCATCGACGCAACATCGTCGATCGTTATAAATTGTCGTGGCAATTGCTTTCAATAGATATCGTTCGGGACAATTTACGCAACGATTTTCGTACGCAGGAGCAGAGGGTGTTGGTTACTCGGTTAACGACCTACCGTAATACTCTACGGCGTTTCGATCAAATTCAGCTAGCAGAGAGGGGGAAATGAGATTCGTGGTAAATTCATTCGAACGGAAATCGCAGGCTCGTTGCCCACACACAATCAGAGTCGACATCGCGCGCGCGTTTTCTTTCGAACAATCGGAGTCACGTAATTATCTAGTGGTTGTGTAGGCCCCAGAAAGCAATCTCCCGCGATCGTGGCTCGTTCTACCTGGAAATCATTGGTTGTTTAGGCAACACGGACCCGGTGGTCGCTCGAGCGAAACAAAATACGCGTATATCTGCCGCCACTACCTCTGCTGTTCGCCTACAACTGGTCTGGGTCGCCTTTCGCCTTTCCTGGCGGTGACTAATGCGAAAAGCGTCACACCGCCCGGTGGAACGGCTCCGCTTCACTCCACTCCACTCCGCTCCGCGTCGACGACGACGGGAGACGACGTTCGGGTGTTAGATAACAGTTTGGCGCGTCTGGAATTTCGGAATTTCGACTAGACACCACCGGCGGCATACGTTCAACTCTCTCACTCCCGTTCTCCAGAGACTTCGATGCGTCGCGTCGCCACGTCGCTTTTCATCGCCGCCGTGTAAAAGCCAGCTCATTCCGTTCCCGGCCAGCGATACGTTGTATCGATTTCCGAACGACCACCGCCACCCACCCCTCCATACCGTGAGCCCAACTTATTGGCTTCTTGCATACATAATGCCATTTTTCCCGAGTTATCAATTTTTTCGCAACACGATGGTGGATAAAGATGATAGGACCACGTTCTCAATAATAACTTTTATGATCTTTATAAACCTTGGTCTTGAGGCGAAACTGACCGTTTATCGATTTGTTCGCGTGCAAGTTACTCGAAACCACTCATACGCGTCGTCCGAAGAAATAAAGGTAATCCGCATGGAATGCGTAAGCTTCGATCGTCTCGATTGTCGTCGATCCGATACCCAAGCGTGGGCTCCGTTCACCGGAAATCAGTTATCGATAGGCGTTAGCTCCGACGGGGTAGGGCAAAGATCGGTTTCTCGGTATCGAATTGTCGCGCGTGCACTCTCCGTTGGGTCTCGGTGTATAACAACGTTGCATACCATCCCGAGGACGCTTTTGTGCGCGTCAAACAATGCCCGGATAAAGATTTTCCGCGAACGAGAATCCGATTATGGTTTCCGGCCCGGGACACGACCTCGACCTCCTATGTTCTTCGCCGTACGATATACCGACGGACTGCGAATCGTTGAAAAGTTTCGTGGAAGTTGTTACGCGTCAAATATCCGCGAGATTTCCGAAACAGGTGGATGATTGAGCGTGACTCGATCGTGATCGTAAAACTCGAGACGAAGGAAAGCAACCGTACGACGGGCAGGGAAGGGGTGGAGCATAAATTCTTGGAGCATTCAGGACTGTGAAATTACTCGGTCGCAACGAGGAGAACCGTAACGCGCTACGAATTACTCGTCACGACGCTTCGACCGTTGTTTCTACGCTGTCGCGATTTAATAGGCGGCCGCGCAGCGATCGCACGATAGACAACGGAATATGATATTCGCGCTGAAACCGCGCCGCATCGAATGATATAACAGCGCGAATAGAGAGAGAGTTACGCCCGTGTATTCTCCCGAGCCTGGAATATAATGACTCTTCCTCGAATTAATGGAAATCGATTTCAGGAACGCGCGTGGCCGACTCATCGGACATGCAGCTTCCTATTAGAGTAGGAATCGACGTGCTCCAGAGCTCGCCCGCGGAATAATTGAAACCTATCCTGCTATCAAACGCGGTTCAGGTTTTTCGTTAATCGAGGAAGCATCAACGAGCGAAAGAGGTCCCATCAGGTTTGGCATCCTCGAAGAATAAATTCGATTAACAACCGACCCTGAATAATCCAGGGAGAGAAGAGCATCCTCCGACCGAATGCTCTACTTAACGCCAATTATCTTCGATCGTTGGTACTACGTTTCGTTTCTTTTATGCGTGCCCTCCGTCCCAGCTGGCTATCGAAACGAACAAAGAGTACACGTTGTCGCGGCTTCCACGATAATTGACAACATTCTTTCGAAGCTGCCGCGACGCCGCTGGAGAAGAAGCTCGCCACGGAACGCATTAACCCAATTAGGTACGGGAACAATGACTAATCGGTGTTTCCAGAGCGATATCGTTATCAACGAACAATACCCATGGTCAATGGAACGCTGACAGGATTTCTTTGTTCGCGAGTTTGCTCCGTCTCCAAGATTCCATGTACATATGCGTCAGGCCGGGAAACGTCCAGAAAGCACGATAAACGGCGGAGTGACGAATCTTTTATAACACGCTCGGTTCTTTTTCATTTCTCCGGATTTTTAGCCGGTGTTATTACTGCAACCGTTTCCGCTCTGAAAATCCCGTTGCGCAGGTCGCTCGTGACCGGATTAACGTTTCGTCGATCGTGCGCGCCGTACTCTACACGCCTTTAGCTCGCCAAACGACGCCACGATCTGCCGAAAAGTCAAGTTTTCAAAACAATTTATCGCGAACGTGACACGACAGCGTATACCGTTTAATCAGGATCACTCCGCTCGTGGATGCACACAAGGACCAAAGAACCACGGTCAAGTTCGGGGACGGTATGCAGAAAGAAAACAAGAGGAATTATATAGGGTCTACAGACTCCTCTCGATTATCGTCTGTTCTACACGATTATTGTCCAGGCGATATCCCCACCACTGGAGTTCCACAAAGATGGAAGGACACAATTGTTGGTCGATTAACGATTTATTTTATTACACGACGATAACACGATTCTCGGTACGTGTACGAGAGCTGGCGCGAGCACTCGACCGATTACAGTGCTTCCGAGAGATCGGTGCCGTAGAAAAGACGATGGTTACCTCGGCTACGTAAACGGCGACGCATACGCAAAACATAACCTTGAAAGAGTGGCGTTCTAAATTGTTAACGACCGCTCTCTCCTTCCCTCCGCCGCGCCAAGCGGTTTCGAACGGAAGCGGAGAAAAAGAATTGAGAGCCAGCGGTGCATTTCCGACCCGGGATGCAGAAGGCGCGTTGACCTTTGTATCTTAACCCGGACTATTATACCCGGTAAATGAATAAAGTGGCTAACGGTCGAGGGATAAAGGTTCTCGTAATTCGTTCCCGACCGGAGATCGTTCTTTCTTGAAGTTTCATAGAGAGGGATTGCGCGCGCGCAACGATGGGGGGGGGGGGAGCAAAAAGAGAACTGGTCGACGAGAAAGATAAAAGATTTATAGCAGAAAGGTTTAATTAACCTGGACAATTGGAATAGTCCGACAGACATTCCAAAGAGAAACAACATAATACACTGGTTTTACAGGAACTTTTGTACACGATTTTGATTGTTAAATCGTGTTAACAAATTAGAAAAAAAATGTATTTCTTTTTTTACACGGTCTGTTTTGATATAAGACGATCGACCCAGATTCTAAGAAATAAAAAGATCTTGAACGAAGGTCTTGAATTTCGCCACTAAATTGGGTAATCCTTTCGCCAAACATGATCCTAATGGGGAACGAGCTGGAAAGTTTCAACGTGATTTGAAGTCATTAATGGCCTCTTAGAGATAATTGTGTAATGGCCTAGCTAAAACACAAACACAAGGATTAATAACTGACTTCGTTCTCACGTAAAAATGATAAGATTCGGACATGAATTTTCATTATGGTTTATTGCATTATCTTAGCTGATTTTTTAGATCTGAAACCAATCTTCTATTTTTCCATAGATGTAGTATATTTTTTACCGGAACGTATCTATCGCGTAAAAACAGAATTCGGTGTAATACAATCAAACACGAATGAACGCCTTCGAGCGGACATTCATCGAGCCGAAGACTACAGACGCTTTCGAATATAGCGTGTAATAGACGGTGTCGATTCTCGTATACGGCACGTTCATTGCCGGAAACGGAAGCTCCACCTTAGTCGCTGACTACGACAACGTTTGTGTGAACGTACTCGAAGAATGTCGGGCGCGCGTACCGGCGCACTTGAAAAACCGATCGATCGATCGTTGAACACGCGGCGCACAACTCTTTGTAACGGATCGAACGAACGGAGAGTGTGTATCAATCGCGAGTGTGCGCCAATTAGACACGGGAAACTAGACTGTAATGGATTGCGAGAGGGAATCCAATTCCTCCGGCGTGTATTGGTAGGGAGTTAAAAATAATTCGAAACGAATGGTATGGGACACGGTTGCAAATCGAATTATTATAGACACGGGCTCGTTCGGTCGTCTGTCCCGTTCAATCTGCGAGCGAACGAGTTCAACGAAGCTCGAAATGAAGCAATTAAAACGTGTCGACGGCGACACACGAGCGTTGGATCTCGTGTGTAAAAGGTAGGCCGGTTGCGTAGACGCGTGTTATTCCAGGCGCCAATTAATGAAGATGTACGACGACGACGCGCTCGCGAGCGTCTACGATACGATGCCAAATGGCACGAGCGCGCACCGCTTCAGGAACACGTACAGGCTCTCTTTCTTGGCCAATGAATGAACACCCACGCATTTCGATGTGCCCGCGCAACAAGGTCACTGACCAGATGGAATATCCCGCGAATCGTAATTCGACGAAAATGCAATCGTAATTCGACGGCTCTGATCCGATGCCAACAGACGGGCGACGCAAGGTGCACATCCGTTCTACGGGCTATTAGACTCTTAGAAAGCTTTCGGAGGGAGAAAAGGTTCGCCTGACACGAGGCGATTTGCTCGACAAGCGTCGATTTGTCAGCGTCTCGACGTAGGTGGGCGAACCCACGTGTGTCCTCACAGACTTCCCCCCCGTTTTGCTCGCGATCCTCCACGGATGAAATTACTTTCTACGATCGTTCATAGTGTTCGCCGATCTCCAGCACGTGCTAGGCACGACAAAATTCTTCTATCTCGCCCCGGTCTGTTTCTGGGCTTTTTTCGCTGCGTTAACACAAGATTCTCGGGCCTCGAATGACGGAACATTGCGTGAAAAGCAATACACAATTGGTTTCCCGTTACCAAACGTACGCACGAATCGTCCACCAAGACCGGTTAAAAATTCACCGGAACACTTTACTGCAAGCTCCCCCATCGAGGCCATTCGGGGCGCGAATATTTACTCGTGTCACGGTAAGCCGAGCTCCGGCGATACTATTTGTCCAGGGGCTACTTTATCGCGTTACTTTATCGCGCATAACCCGACGCCCGAAGACTGCACCGAGGAGAAATTACGACGGCGCTACCACCGCTCCTCGTATCGCTGGGCTCCTCGATATCGGGTAACCCGTTGAACCTTGGCGTTCTCGATGAATTTTATTTTTCTCATTACGTAACACGCGACGCGACAAGAAGACAAGTAATTGTACACGGTGGGCAAATGAACCGTCCCGGGTCTCACCACCACCACCGAGATTCGGTTAGAGGAAATCCTCCAACCACGACACGTAATTACCCATATCCCAATCACGGCGACGATCCGGAGGAGAATCAGTTCCATTGAAACGGGCCCATAAATTACGGATCAGTTTGAGCAGAGTGAAGACCTTCGTAACTTCAAAGCACCAACGACCGCTGGCTAATATTATATATTATTCGACGCCGTCCCCGGTTCCGGCGACCTTAACCCAGGCTGGCTCACGGTCCACGCACTCACGAATCACACATATCCCTACTGGGAGGACCCGGCTGACCTGCCATTTTAATACGGTTAAACCTCCACTTCCGAATAAAACTTCATCAGTCGTACCGAATCCCTCGCATCCGTCGGAACTCTGGACGGCTGGCGCCCGAAATTATTTTCAGGATCCGTGCAGCAGCGACCACCGGGAAACGAGGCGGGACACGGACGCGGCGAATGCACACGTAACCAGAGCTTGGGGAACCGATGAAAAACCGGTGCACGTACCGGAGGAATGCGCTCGTTCGTTCGTTCGGTCGTACGAGCTTCGGATACGTTCGTGTGCACACACTTCCCGTGAAACTTTTGTCTCGCATGGAACCGACCATCGATATCTCCTTCCTTGCACGTGCTGAATGTATCGCACAGTTCACGGTTCCCGCTATCGACCGACCGGCAGCAGCAGGTCTCCATTGGTTCTCATCACCGTCTCCTCGTGCCAGTTCGTACTTCCACGATGCAGATTCGATGCCGCGATTGCGTTACCGTTCAAAGGGAAAGTGAATTTTCAATGTCTTTCGATCGATACACCGCACAGTGGACCGATCGTAAGAAATTCTCGGACATTTGATATTTATTTCTTTAAACAAAAAAACTTACATTCTGAAATTCACACGCAACGATTCGTGATTCAGATCTTACTAGATTCGATTTTTATCATTTTTGTTCATAAGTAATTATGCAATCTATTTAATTTTGTAACACGATGATGATGGTATCATGAACTATAGTTATTCTGAGTGTTAAACCAGTTAATAATGTAGAAAAAGTAGTAGAGCTAAAGTCGCATCTACGAATGTCCGGTTTTTCCTTAGTTTCGTTCCACTGTGCATCGGTATTCGCATCACGAACGCGACACAAGCGGGACAGACGCATCGAGGATTAATTTTCAGCTGAACAACACCGTTCCTCCATTTAACCCTGGTAAGGTGTATTCTCCTTTTATAAGTCTCGAGACAGGTTCGCGACACTTTGTCGTTGTGTCGATATATACTTACGAATACGTAAATTTCAGTGAAAATGAAACGAGGACAATTTGTCGGCTTCTGAGCTAACAGTGCTCCGTAAATTATTTACGCGCGCTCTTGTTCGAGCTCTTCTACGTCTCGGATGCGAGGCACGCGCGCGCGGGCGTACGGTGGAATGCACGCGTCGCGCGCATAATTAACATCCGAAACTTAGTTTCTTTTCCTTAGAGAGAGGACAGGCAGACCGGTGGAATTGCATTCGCGCTGTTCATTCAGCCGAAGGCTAACGAGTCTTCGACGCGTTGTCGCTTAAACTCCAATAAAAATAAATGTGTGTGTGTGTATGTATATACATATATATCTTATCCTGAAGACCGTGTAATGGGCAAGTCCTCTCCCCAGGTGTAGGAGTCGCGCGAATGTAATTTGCGCGACGAGATGGTTCGTCGCGACTCGCCTGAAAGGCTAATGATACGGCCATTGTGCCATGGGTCGTCGTCGTCGTTGTTCGAGCAAGACGGTAAATCACCGACATTCGCAGCAATTAAGTTCTAATTAAGCGTCGCAAGACCAAGTCCAGCCACGATGCTGATTTCATTCATGGGAGGTAGATGACCACGCGGAGCGGAGCCGAGTGGAACGGAACGGAGCGGAGAGACCACGAGAAGAGAGGAGGCTCGTACACGAGGAACGTGACCACGAGGCCCTCGTACAGGGTGTACCACCAGTCTCCAGGGAGGCCGAAGTCCGATCACGTACTCGCGTTTCTCGACGATTGGTAACGACTCGCGAAGGAGCCGAAAGGGTGTAGCGAACGGCGTAACCACCCTGTCGGTACCGTTGCGATAAAGGGGTATGGGGGACGAGTGGAAACACGTTCTCCTGGAAATGTCTAAGGTCTGCCAGGAACGTCGTCGCGTCTAACGGGACTAGACGGGAACCGTGACGCTGAGATCGCATCGGTAAAGCGAATTGCTCGTTACACGCGAAAACATAATTTCTATGCCTGTTGCACGAGCTTTTAATGAGGCCCTGTAAATCTTAGGAGAGGAAAGAAAGGAAGAAAAAATGTGTCGTTTCCCTAATTACAACAGATAGAGGTAGCCGAAACTCAAGGTGGGTTTAAACGAGCCACACACGGGTTCACGTGCGACGGGTCAATTATTTTCAGGACGGGGGAGAGAGAGACGGCAAAGAGTCGCGTGAAAGAGAAGCATTTGAAAAATCCGGGGATATAACTTTTCCCTTTTGTCGCGTGCAATTATCACCGGTGAGCTCGTCGACGCGACGTCGCCGTGCGTACACATTACGCCCGGTGAATTTTATGTGAAAAATTAATGACTTTTTCCTTTTTCCACCGCCCGGAGATTTCAGTCAACGCCAAATGTCTCTGGCCCGACATTGATTTAAATGGCCGTTGAACGGTGGCGCGCGAGGGACAGATGTAAACGCGTTCATTTAAATCAACGGTGCCCGTCCGCCTTCTTTTTTTCATTTCGGTACGTGCACGAGCGAACGCGTCGAAAATATGCGTCTATGGAAACCTGCACCGACAGATGCGTACCACGTTTTTAAATAACCGAAAGTATCCATTGTTTTCGACGATGCCAATCGACGTGCAATACTAGTAGATCGCTGGCTTGGAATCGTTATCGTTCACGCTCGAATAAGTCGATCCTGAAGAGCAGAACGAACGGAGCTCGAGCAATCGCGGCAGTTTCGCTCGAGACGAGACACACGCGATGTTTCGCGTCTTGGTCATAAGTGAAGCTGAATGCCGGCAGGAATAACGTTTTGTCGGGTCGTTTAATTCATTCTATGCCATTCTCGAGGCAATTAAGTAGCAGCGTATGACGAGAACTTCGCACTCGACAGGCCGATACCACTGTGATTCGTGGTTCGTTCGTGTACGTGTTCGCAAGTCAATGCGTAACCCTGACGGAAGCGACCAATTACCACTTTTACCGACGTGAAAACGGGCCTGTCGTTAACATATAATCTAGAATATCGATTAGACGGATCGACGAAACACAACAGGGGCCGATATTCTTGAAGAGGAGAACCGTCAGACACTCTTTAAAAATACTTTCTCGTTGCAAGGTGGACGAATACCTATTTCCAGCAGGGAGCGATGCCCGGGAAGAAACGAGAACCGTAAATTTCGCCGCGCGGCAGTACCGAAACAGCGTGCACCTGCGATTTCTCGCCAAGAAAAATAATTCCGTCTTCCCCTTGACGAGCTTTCTGGCGTCAGATTAAAAAACAGAAGTTTAACGTTCGTTCATCCCTCCGCGGGATAAGAAAGAGAACACGTAGTCGAGGATCTGATCAGGGACCGTTTTTCGAAACATTCCAAAGTAATAAAAATTGCGAAGACTCCGTCCGGTACGAGGTTTACTTTATCCTACGGGATGGTTCGAAGTGCAATAAACGGCTCGGCCGTGAGGTCTTTCGTTCAAACAGAATCGTTTATCTGCCCCGTGGAAGCCTTCGAGAAATCTTTCCGGTCATATCCGGCAAATCTCCCGACCCGCGCGCCGTAAAAACAACGCCGACCCACCAACCGAAAAGATACGAGTTCGTACGTTTTATCTTTAAGGGGGAAAAAAAAAGAGAAACCAAGGCGTGTTCTGGCTTCATTTTACCATTGACATAATCCTGTGACTAATCGGCCGTTCGAAAGCATCGAGTTCAGTGGGACAGAGTGTTATTCGAGTGGACAAACAAATGATCCGTATCATTACTGTCGCTCCGTATCTTTGGACTGAGTTCGACAGAAATTTCTACATTCTACTTTTCTCTACAAAATACGTGCCTCATCCTTATTCGAATTCTTCGTCCGTCAAACAAAGCATACTTTAAAATTCTAACAATATAGAGAAGAATGTCGAGCGTTCACTGGAGGATAACGGAATTATTGCCAAACGACGCGAATCATCCTCGAGGTAGAGGAATTCCGCTAACCAAGTGCTGGTCGAATACGAATACGGATATCGTAGAACGCCGGTGCGATCGAAGTAACGATCCATTCCACGAAAATTCGTATGACCAGAGAGAGCCAGTCCTGTCCTCCCCCGTTCTCGCGTGGCAGCACGAGAACGTCCTCGTCCTCATCCTCGTCCACCCTCCTCTCCGCAGGCTGATTCGTGGCGAACTACGCTTCCAACCGCTTCGACAGTGCACTCCAAAGGAGAGGGTCGGTGGTGCTTTCGTATTGATTGTACGTCGGATGATTCATGGGGGCCTCTCTCTCCACCGGTGCCCACCCCCGCGATATTCTAAGCCGACAGACACGAACAACCCCATGTGCCTCGAACCTTCCTATCCCTACGCGAAGAAACGGAGGGACACGAACAGGAGACCAGGGCGTTAGGGGGAGATACCGGGGACATGGTAGCGGCAGGGTAGAGGCAGGACAGACAGGGCAGACGGCAAAGCGAAGGACACGCTGGGCTGGGCCTCTGTGGCTTCGTGAAACAATCGCCCCCCGCCGGCTGACTCATTAAAGAACCACATTATTCTCTACCGGACATACGAATTTCTCTTATCGAGGAAACTCGATTCCGAGATTAGGGAATGATCTGTCGCCCCCGTTACACGCCGCACCTCCCTTCACGAAAGCCTCTGTTCCTCGGCCATTATACGCGTGGGCGATATTTTCTGGAATCGAGAATTCGTAAGCCACGTCCTCTCTTTCTCATGTCGAAGTCCCGGTTGTCTCGAGTTTGTCAAATCGAGCGAGAGGTTTTTGGATACCAGCACAACAGGTTTTTGGAGCGAATCTAGACGGGAACACAGGCATACAGCAGACATACTCACACGGTAGAACGCGTGTGTGCGCGAAGATATGCGTGTATATGGGCGGCCCCGTCGCTCGTAGCACATCTGGCCGCAGATTCAAGGCCGGACAATCAACTTCGTGTGTGGAAGAGGGACCTTTCCTCCCGACGCGACGTATACGCCGGTACATACGTACACGATCCTCGTATGATACCCAAGGACAAACGCTTCCCCCGATGGCGTTATTTATAATCCTTGTATCTCGTTGGAACCCGAAGACACCTCGTGCACGAAACACCGAGAGAAAGAGAACGGGAGAGAAAGATAGGAGGGACGAGAGGGTGGAGTCGCAAAAATTAGACGAGGTTGCTTATCGCGTGTTCCGTGACCGCCTATCGACGGTGGAACGCGCGACCTTTGCCGAATCTTATCGATCATTTATCTTCTGTTAGGTGTAACCGACTCTCCCCGGCATTCGGCTGTCTCACGAGCCTGAAATACACGAGCGTTTCGCACGATTCGTGTAAAAAACGTCCGGGCGAGTTTAATATTTCGACTCCAAAGCCAGAGTGTATTGAATCACACTTTTCAAATTTTAGAGAGCAAATCAAAGATGCAACAACCTTGTGACTTTGGAACCGTTCGGTAAGCACTGATCGAAAAACAATCGGTATCTTCGAACTATTTAGTAGCCTTAAAACAAGTCTGGGTGTGTAGAAATGGTGAACATTGCATTAAGTCCCTTCTGTGTTGATATTTCTCGTATAACGCGCAAAACATTTGAGTTTCAGGCCTTGCGTTCAGTATCCTGGATCACTATTCAAAGATCAAAGGCATATATGGATCGAAGGACCGATCCAACGTCATCGTGTTTGCTTTTTTTTCGAATCATCTCTCCCTCTCCACGAGGAGAACTTTACAATAACCATTCATCCGCGACTGCTACTTAAAATGTAAATATGCACAGGAGTGTTTGTATGTTTGAAGATGATAATGCCAGCGAAGCAAAGCTCCCCGACACTCGACCCCGCTCCAAAGTTTTGATAGTCGCCTGTAAATAGTACGAACGCGACTCCGAAACGACCGACGAGAAGACGGAATGGATCGATCGATCGATAAATCTTCTCGGGTTGAACTTTCGACTTGATATCCCTGTTCCGGTATCTTTTGGCTTCGGTATAACGTTACCGCAAAGATGGTCAGCGTTCCATCGTGCAAGCGAACACGTCGTACCCGTTGTTCCTCCACGCGTCCTAGCCTCGAAATTTTAATTTAATAATAAATTTATGGATATTATTGTCTATTTCAGTGGCCCTCTTTATTATACCTGTTTTATAAATAAATAAATATCCATCTATTCCACATTCTAAATCAGTTCGTCATTTATGTACCTTTATATCGTATACTAAAGAGTTAGCTAACCCGTTGATATACGTATTACACCAATAACGATAATATTTCTACGAGAACTACATCGGGACGAATGTTTTTCAATAGCAACACGCCATAGAAGGCGGACGTCTGGCCACATGAAATCGTAATTTCTTGCGGTCTATCCGCCTTCCATAAAGGAGGAGATTGTAGTTTCAAGAGACATCCTTCACTCGACTCGAAAGATCGTCGAGCTGTCGAGCCGAACAAAGACCAAAACAAGATTACACTTTGAATTACACACCGAGCTCGAAAACCGATTCATCCGTGGTTACCTAATCTTGATGATAAAAAAGTTTTCTCGGAAGAAGGAGCAGCCCTGGCAGAGAGAGAGAGAGAGAGAGAGAGAGAGAGAGAGAGAGAGAGAGAGAGAGAAACTGTCTAGTCACGTGAAGATGGCAGACAGGGTGCTGGTGCAGCCGCGAGAAAGCTGAATCAAACGCAGCCGATCCTCCATTCGTCTGCCGAAACTTCCCCCGTGGAACTTTACTAATTAGCTTTTTACGGAGAGCAGCCGAGTCCGTCGCGAAGCCGAAACGTGTGTAACATCACGGTAATTAACGTTCATTAACGACGATCTCGTTTAATTGCAACGAGGTTACGTTTCCGTAAACAGAAAACTTTGCTCCATTCCTCGATTTCGGAACTTCCGTGAAAGTCAGAGGCGACTAAACAATAATCTCCGACCGCACTAGGTACACGCTTCGTGTCGATTAGGAACACGAGCGGAACTGACCAGGGACAAGCCAGGGGAACCAGACCTGTTGTTCGGTTCTGATCCATACGCAGGCTCCGGGGAGCCAACGTAATCCGTAGCCGTAAAGTATAACACAGTTATCCACGAAGAGTCGGAGAGCAGCCTGAAGAAGCGTTGGTCGCAGAGGTTAAGCCTCTCGTACTTCCAGGGATGAGATCGTGCCGTTAATTTGATACTTCCTGCTCGCGATACAAGACCAGACTTTTCTCGAATACCTTTTCCACCACGGACAACAGCATAACCTGTTCTCTATGTCTGAAAAGTGAGTTCGTTCCTTGTCATCGAAAGCGTTAACATCGTACATTCGTATCTTGGATATAATTTCGTTCCACTCCGACTGAATTTGTTGAATCCACACGGCCGCGCAGCGAAGCCTCTTCTTCCTACACGTAAATTCCTATTTAATGGGAGAATTTTTAAAAAGACGCCGAGAAGATCGTTAAGAGCGACGAAATAAACTCGTTACAAGATGGAGGTCTGCGGACGTAAACTCCTAGGGAGGGCGACCAGGAAGCGCGAGAAATTTAGAGAAAGAGTCGAAGAAGACGAGGGAAGGCCATCTCTCTCCCCCGGGCCTCTCTTCCTACCTGTACAAGCGAGGATTACGCATATATTTGCGGGGCTCAAAGGACCGTCAGGGCCAGCGAATCGTGCAACCTTGCGAGCAACCTCCAGCAGGTATACGTGGAGCGAAACGCAGCGCGCGATGCCGGGGATAACCGGTTTCCGCGATGTACGTTTGTCGAAACGCCTTAATTACCAGGACCTCTGCTCGTCCTTTCGACTCTCTTTCTCGATCCTTCGAGGCTCGCAGCAGGGCCGTATTGGGAAATGCCGTGCGCCCCCGTTTCGAATCATGAGATACAAGAAAATGAGTTTCTTTCGGAAAGTGTCGATTGCTTTGCCATTCACACTCGACGAATATCCCCCCCTCCCCAGACATTTCCTACCTACGTTCTGCTTCGCTACTGGCTCCATTCCGTTTCACGAAATTTCAATCGCAACACACGACTCGCGCGAGCCATGCCACCGGAAATTCTCCATCCATTCGCACGTCTCTCTCTCTCTCTCCTTGCATCTAAAATTCATTAGCGTCACACGCTGCGCCGCGTTTAATCTGGCAAAGTGCAGCAGGGGAAAGGCCGATTCAGGGCCGTGCTTATAGATATGTACCAAAACGGGCTCGTGGAATCCCAACGATTTCCATTGTGCAACTTTCGGTTATCGCGCAACGGAGCTTCGTTTCCAAGTTTTCGATACTACGGTGCAAGACCACCATCACTATTCCGATTTCTCCCCAGAGGCAAGTGAAATTTCCAAATTTCCGCGAATATTTCCCACGTGTGCGCCCTAGACGAGCCCCGATAAGCGTTTCCGAACGTTTCACACACGATGTGCATCGAAAGGACTACTCGAGAGTCGGAATGGCCGCTCGTCGCGCGCAGAGATCAGAGATTTGCCAAGCTCGCAGGTTTAAGGTTCATCCTAGTATATAGCGATCGATGCAATCTCGTCCACTGACATTATGCGCCGAAGGACTGGGGAGCGACGCGTCGAGACTCTAGACTACTCTAAAGATACAACAGAGGAACGTTCACCAGGTCCCATGGAGCAGTGTACCGTTTTCTCGCTAACCGATCCACTATGCAGGACCCTCCCTCCTACCCTCACACGTCTCTCCTTCACTACGATCTTCGAGAAACTCTCGAGAGAGGAAACCCTCTCGCCTGTTCCGTGTGGCTCGCTTGATCGGCCACTACGCGTCATAGAAAACGGTACGATATCACCTCTGTCCTGCTCTCACACACGCGACTAGCCTTGCTCTCTCCTCTGCCAGCCGCTCTATTCACGCTACAAACCGAGAGATCGACCGGCACAGATTATCGGTCGTCAGTCGTATGACTCACTCGTATATAGTGGCGAACTATACAGGGTGTCTCACCCGATTTTGACATCTTGATTTTCTCGCTATTGTTAGTCGTAACAAAAAATGTTTCAACGGAGGCTTGAATGGTATCGAGTGGTGCATATTCTGATGTTATTAGTTTTTTCGTGAGTAGACGCGTAAAGGTCATATAAAGGTCAACTATGTTTTTTTAAATGGAATAAGGTATTTTTTAATACATCAATCGATGCAGCTGGACATTCGTTATAAAAAAGTACTAACTTATGTATGTCGAAAAGTTAGTAGTTCAGGAGATATTTCAATTTAAATAATTCTAAATCACAATTACCGACGTACTTTATTACCATTCCTGTAAATAAACGCTAACGTCCTAGTACGATAGTAATGGTATAGCGAGAAAATCAAAATGTCCAAATCGGATGAGACACCCTGTAGAGGAGTCTCTCCTGATCTGCTACTGCTTCGATAATCCATTCGTCTATCGGCCGACGAAATATCGGCACTTTCAATGAAAAACATCCTCTTCCTATATTGCCTTAACTTTAACGCACACTCGGTTCGTCCATCGAGTACAGCCGCGGGCGATCAGTTTAAGAATTTGATTTATCCCCCACCCTGTTATCCGTCGCGAAACCACTTCAAACTACAATAGACTCGCGAGCAAGCTGTCGCGATAGAAAACGAGAACCACGGTTCTTTATGTAAGCCGCGGACAAGAACTGATACATTACCATTGAAACGACCCAAATAGAATTACAATCCAATTCGCTTTGCGTGCGTGGCATTTACGATCCACCGTGTCCTCGCAACGTGGTTCGACGCAGTACCCGTGACATTTCGCGAGCATTCGAAAAACAACCAAGAACCGAGAGAAACGTGGTCACGACGAGGAACACACGCGGTTGTCACGGGCCGATTCTTTGGATCTTGCGTAACGGTATCGCACCGCGACGACACGCGGTTCTATATATCTTTCTCTCTTTCTGGTCGGCATCTCGTTGAATGATGGACAAGCATCATGACACACGCTTGGCATGCCCTCGAATTCACGAGCGCAAAAGTTCCACCGGGGCCCTGCGGGGATCGAGAGTCGCGAGAATTCCGCGAGACGGGCTGCTTCTCTGCCTGTTCGAGAAGACCTTTACCCATTCCTTCCCCACCGCGGACCTATCTTAACGACGTAGGTCATGGAGGCCAAAGAAACAGTCCATTACTCCGTATCTCCGTGAAGGAATTGCTCCGTCGGGAAAAACATGACGTCCCGCGTGTTCCCGGGGCAGCGATGAACACCGCGCCGTGGAACATCGCTCGGTCCCTCGAACCCTAGCTCCGAGTCGCGACCGAGGAGCCAGCGAATCGCGTACCATCGAATTTTATTTAGATCCCCGATAGAAATTCGATGTAGGTCTATCGGCGAGATAACGGGGGCTCGTGTCTGAGAAACGAGAATCCTGGTTGCACTCCGCGACCGATAAAAGCGTGCATCGCAAACAAAAAATAAAAATGTAACACATCGAACGATCGGGGGGTTCGAGGAAAAAACGGGAACGAATCGTTCTCGCAACTCTGGCGCAGAACTCGCGAGAGACACGCCAACGCGTGGAGATTTTTTCTTTCGTTTTGTCTCCACTTATAGTTTTGCCTAGTTGATATTAGAAACTATTTATATATTTTTCTTACACTCGTTCCTTTTATTTACATACTTTCTCGGACCATTCATTCCCACTCGTTTTTTCGTATTACTTTTATCATATGTATATAAGATCGACGTGGAGAGTACAAGAATAGCTGGGGAAGAGGCAGGAGGGACAAAAAAGAATGGCAAAAATGGCTCGTCGGTAGAAGTTTTTAAATGTTGCGCGTTTACGAGGTACACAGAGGATACACATTAGGCGTGTCTCCCCTGAACCCCATACTCAACCGAGCATAGCGAAACCGGAACCTGAATATATCAGCTCGGTCCCATTTAACATCCCGCTTCAGAAGCCAGTCGAACGTAGCCGCCGTGAAATGGAAATCCGCCCGCAGACCTCGTAGGGGGAGTGTCGGCCAATTTTTATCGCCGCCTTTTTTTATGTCCATGTCCCTTTACATTCTAGCGATTTTTCCTCCCGGTGCTTCGGCCCGACGTTTCTCTTCCGATGAAAGCTCGTGTTCTTCCATCGTTTTCGAGTGTGTTCGCTCGCGTTCGCCAGGTTGGAAGAGGAGGAGAAGAAACTGGAGGACCGTGTCACAGGTAAGAGGCAATAGGGGTTAAATAAAACTCGATTCGTCTTTCTGGAGTGGTCCTCGTTCATCTTCGCGACGCCCTTGGTAGCTTGCACCGCGTGCGCACAGCCTTAACCTTAACCTCGAACACCGCGAGAGCGCAGCGCACCGTGCCACGCGCGTGTATATCCTATTTTAAGTCCTCTCTCTTGTTTCGAGCGGACTCCCCGAAGAAGAAACGGCGAATACCGAGCCGCTCGTACTCGGATCCTTCCAACGGGATCACCGGTACCGCTTCGCGTAACGTTTCATTAAAAATTTGTCAAACTTCACGCGCGCTTAACGAACACCGTGTCCATGTTCTGCGCGCGCGACGTTAATTGTACTCCTGCCGTATAAACGGGCGGAATCGTTCAGCATTAAATTACAAGAAAGAACGGTAAGGAAGTAATAATAGTTATTTAATGACCAAACGCAACTACACGAGGAAAGAAGTATCGTTACGACGAAACTGACAGTACTTTTAGTATAGATTACATATCAACTGCAATAATGAGACCAGTCGAGTATTCTAATAATATCCACTTACACGGTGAAATACCCATTTCGCTACATCTTTCGAACAGGCTCTGTCGTTTGATTTCTAAGAACGACAGCCTGTGTATTTATTCGAACAATGCTCGAAGGACGCGCGCGTGATCTATGTTTAACAATCTAAATATTGACGGTGTATGTTTGACAGGTTTACAAATCATAGAGACTGAACAAACACAGGTACGCTTTGTGTAAAATCCTCAAAGTTTTAAGTATGACATCCTACAGTCGAACAGAGATTTCAAACGTACGCTTGGATCTTAACGAGAATTCAACACCCACGATCCTGTCGATAACGGCTGGATAAATCTGTAGCACGATTCCCGTAAAGTGATACACACAAACGATTTCGAGCTGCGGTGAAACGGAATTGATAGTTCGACACGAACATCCCCCAGTACGACTTCAATCCGTCAACGTGTCACCCCCTTGCGACGAACGGAACTTTAACCTTCACCTTGAACACGCCCTCCGTGTACGACAACTATTTTAGGGTGACGTCTGTTACTCTGAAAGAGGAACCAGCAGCAGCAACAGCAGCAGTAGCAGAAACGTCAGCGGTGCGGCTGCGCCAATGTAGTCTAATCTTAACACGTTTCACGAGGCGAGTTGATCGAGTTAAGGCGGCCACAAAGGCACGAAGGCATCGCGCCATAATCGTGCCATTGTACTCGGGTTTATCCAGCCGGTCATTTATTCATTCGCGAGAACGTTGAGGAAAAGAAAAAATCGACGACGTCCCACGGTCGTACGGAAATAACGCCGCTAGATTAACGTGGGTGTTCGAGTGACTCAGAAACAATTAACGTGACTGCTCGTCGGCGCCTAATACAGATGCAATAGAATCATTTGTAAGCGACCGAGCATCCCGGGAAACTATACATAATGCGGTTAACACGCGTGAAGGAATCCACAACTTGCAAAAAGTGTATATCGGCTTTGTGTATCTCGCCACAAGTCGATATCAAGGATCTCTACATACTTTTCGTTTTTTATCTTCACGGTTTCATTCATTGCACTTCGGTTTAATTTCCAAGAGAATCAAGGGGGAATCAAGTCCCTCGGGCGTAAGGGCCGAAGTTCGTGTAAAAAACTTTCGCTTTAAGTAAATTAATCACGCGATTCGACAGGAACGGACGGCCGCGGTTTGAAAAATCGCTGAGAACGGGAATAGGAGGGGGGGGGGGAATGTGAAATGGAAGTGAGATCGACGATGAAAGTAATTGAACGAGACTGTACGCGAAATGATTTATAACCCCCGGTCGAAGAAGCGTTAGTCAGGACGTTACTATTCCCGTGGATGGTCGGAACGATGCAACGCGAGATTTGATATTTACGTGATACCAGGCCGACGTTACTCAGTTCTTCAATTATCAGATTGCCATCGATCCAACGATTCGTTCCAACTGCCGCTAGGATACCCTCCCCACCGATTGGGCTATCCGGTTTTGCCATTCGAAACGTAGGAACGGAATAATAGAGAAACACGTGTCGTTTTGGTGCATCCGAGGAAAACAAATAAGGGTCCTGGTCTCTTCCGAAGCAATATCGGGCCCGACCACCCTCCCGGTTCGATCCGTGAAATTCGAAGCTGTAACTACATTTCCTTCGGTAACGGTGTTACGGTTCGGGACAAAACGGCATCGAATAAGTACACAGGACACGGGAAACCCCACTCGATCGTAATAATTGGAACACGATGCTCTTTCTTCTCCATGAACGTTACAATAAAAGTCTACGTGATAACAGGCGGGAACGATACAAAGAAGTGTCCTCGCGTCGCAGTGGCGCGTAACATGTGACGATGTAAGACGAGGAATGCAACGCCACGGAGTCGTGCAATCGCATTAGTTGGACCAATTAACGTAATTAACTGTAATTAATTAGAAACAGTCGGAGAGTACCGGACACTCGTGGAAGACGTTGTGCAGCCGGTTCAACGAAAGCGCCGTTCTATTCCGAGGGACGCCGTCAATTTGTACAAACGGTTATCGTTCTTCCCGTTTTTTTTTCCTTTTTCGGACGTCGAAGTTAAAACGAGCAATTGCGAGTTTCCGCGACAACGGTCCTTTGTTCTCGACGTGCTTTCTCTGTTTCGAGAACAAGACGCGGTCGATCCTCCCGCATCATCGCTGCTGACAGATAAGTAGCAGCCGTTATACTTTCGGCAAGGTAAATATTTTTACGACGGACATTCCTTTTCGCCATTTTTAGCGAAGTAATTTCGGATGATATACTTCGGAGTCCTCTGCCGAGTAAAAAAGGAAAAAAAAAAATTAATTCTGACGCGGAAACGGATCCATCAGCCGTGCTCTCTCGTACAGCCAAGTATCATCGTCTTAACAAGCTAAGACAGGAGGATAATCCCGAAGTCAGAAATTCCTACGCTCCCCGGCGTTCCTTCTTCAAACTGGCAGGGATCCGGCAATTCTTTCCTCTTCCCGTGTTCCAGCCTCCTTGGCCGATACGCCGAAATGAAAAGGGGGCGCGAAGGAAACGAGGAAAAGGTCCTCGTAACCACATTATCATGGATTTTCTTGTCGGTTCGTGGCTCGTCAACCGGGACGTGGCTTAATCCATATTATGTAGCTACTGTGTTGGCTCTTCAAGGCGGCTTTTCAAGCGTCTCGTGTGCGCGCGCCTGCACACACATCTCCACCCACACCGTCTGCCTGCTCTCTCGTCTTTCGTTCGAGCAAACAGCGATATGTATTACTCGGCCGACGACGACGACCACCACCACCATGCTCTGAGAAGGAACGTCGGACGTTCGTTTCACGTTCGTCGGAATATTTCGCGTGTTACGGTTCGCAAAGCCGGAATGGAAGCTGAATAGAGGGGGTGGGAGCGGAAAGGTGATGCGCTGACCGACAATACGCGAAAATGTTGGAACCGTTCCCCCGTAAACCGGGAGCCTAGAATAAGAACGGGGTAGAAGAAAGGAATACTTTCCAACAGTGACGAGTTCGGACTAAATATTCGCAACATCTCGAATCGTTCCATTCTACCGCGACTGGAATATATATATTATTATGTTTGTTTTTTTCTTTTCAGAATTTCATGTAGACCGATGCGGTAATAAACCATCGAAATCCGTCGTATTTGCATAGGAATCTCGATGTCGTAGCGAGGGGAGGCCGGCTCTGTCAATCATTGGAATCCTCGAGACACGACCCAAGAAAGAGTCCTGTTGCAGGGTCCGCTTCGTCAAGGCTCTCGAGGTCCTCTGGACAAGATTTATGTCCGCTCGGGCAAATACAAACAGCTCCGATATATTTCGACCACATGTCCGGGTTATGTAATAAACGTGATCATCCCCCTTCCGGCTACGTGGCTCGCGCGTGCTTTCGACGGACTCGGGATTTTCTACGACGACGAATCGTACGATAACCGTTTTAAAACGTTCCGAGAGTCATACGAAGAGGGAAGATTACGAGTGGTGGTGATGTTAGACGACGGAGAGGCAACCCCTTTCAACGAGAAGACTTCGGGGGAAGAAAGTCTTGCTCCGTATATATCCGTCTCGAGATCCCTCGCGTCCCGAGGAGTCGGAGAAAGAAACGAGAACGAGCAGAGAAGCACAGAAGCTACGAACTTTTGTACGATCAGCATCGAGGGGCTAAGGTTGGAGGAAGGGCGAGGCTAAACCGAGCTAAGAATGCGGGGGAGAGAGAGCAGCGTGGAGAGTAGGGCACGGATGGTGAACAGCTGCCAGTGCCTATGGTGGCCGTTTTGTGTGAACGTGCCCCCATAACCCCCATACTCCCCTTTGCCCGTTCCCTCTTCGTTCTTGTCCGTTCATTCGCTCGCTCGTTCACTCACTCTTATGGCCACCGTAAGCCCTCGTGTATACAGTCATCCATCTATCCCCGCTGGCTCCCTGGTTGCAAAGAATAAAGGCGCGTTCGCGACCCGCGTGCAAGTATAAATACAACCGATACTAATCTACGTGTCCGATCGAGCCGAAAATCTCCTCGTAGAATATTTCTTCGACGAGAAGGAAAAGTACGGGCCCCCGCCGAATAAAGAATAGAAAGGTGAAATCATCGGTGTTGTCGGAACCCAAGGAATGCCACGGTGAAACACATTTGATGACCATAGAATCGTAGCATCGTCACGGCTGTCGTGCGTTAAAAGAACTTGTTTCAGGAAGCGACGGGCATCTTCATCATAATATCGTCACGATCGACAATAGGACACGTGTATTGGGTTCTATAAAAGCGTGGAAAACCGTCGATGATTCGTTACCAACGTATCTCCCCGATGTGCTCGATGGATCTATGAAAAAGCAATCTTGTCTCGATTATTCGACGCGATCCGGTCTTATGTGTCTCAATCGAAATACCAAGTGGCCAATAGGCGGAGGTGGCAGGTATGGTGCGGGTTACACATAGACACCGAGACACCGGCTCTCCGTAACGGTAAATCAATGCGCTCCTCTTCAACCCTCTTTTCCATTAAGGCTACGCCACGAACAGATCTACTGCTGAACGTGACCGGTCGATGATAGGATTCGCAAACGAGCGTTCGTCGCGACCAAGACCAAATTAAATGTAACATGTTTCGAAGAGTCGATCGATCAATCCCGCGGAAACAATTGGTACGAAGTTCCAACGACGGGGAAAGAAAGCGAACAAACAAGAATTGCTACATCAAAGGCGACCGTAAATTTCTCTTAACGTAATGTTTACCTAATCGGCTACTTTCTATGTTTGCGCGTACAAAACGACGAAAAACAACGATGCGATGAAGAGATTTTTCATCGATCGAAGAAACGTAATAAATTATAACGCGATATCACGGGGCGCAAAACCGAGCAAGAACGCTGTTCGGCGAACACGATGGAGAGACACGCAAGAAGGAAACATCGGAGCGGGTCGTTTTGTTCGGCAACGGTAACATTGTTGTAACACGAGAAGATATTGTCCACTTGACAACGGAGCCACGGCATGGAAGAGAATCACTCCGAGTACACGTGATGCCCGGCCCCGACCGATACTCGGCCTCAGGCAGCCTTTTCGTCGAGCCTTTAGAAAATGGTAAATGCCCGGGAGCCTTTAACGAATTACACCGCGCCATTTTATCACGCAAGAATGAAACTATACGAATACAATGTGTGTATAAAAATTCTTACAAAGTAACGACCACGAACACACGAACGAACAGGGGAAAAAAAGAACGCAGTCGCTCGTAGATAAGCAAGCAACATTGCATACATTGGCCGGTTCTCGTATCTTTTTTTTTGTTGTTGTTTCGTCGATGAAATTCCAACTCGAATCTAAAACGATCGGGAACGTTTCGTAACGTCGGCCAGGTAGGCAACAGCCGTAGAAGGAGAAGAGGAAGAAGACGGAGAAGAAACAAAGCAAATGGAGTAAAAGAAGCGAAGGTGGCGAAGATGAGGGGCAAGAGGAGGACGCGGAGGAAGGGCACACACGTTTCGAATGGGCGGAGGGAGGTTCGAGAAAAGGCGGTTTCCGAGGCTCCTTGTCCCCGACGTTTAATTTCAGGCAGTCCAAGGAGCTCGTAACATCTCTGCCGTGTTTAACATCGAGAAGAGGGCCTTGGGAAGAAGATGCCCGCGATCAACCCAGAACCAGTTCTCGCGCCTTAAACGGGCGGTTCTCACGCATTATAGCCCTTCATCACGCTTTCCATTCGACCTAATTGCCCAAGATCGTGGCCCGTGAGAACCACTGTGTGTCTCTCGTATACCGTTTGCGGAACGCTGGAATATCTCCGCGGATAATCCAGTTTTTCGCAAATTTGAATCTTTGCAGCTCGGTGCGTCGCAACTATATTGTAATGAAGACTGGTCACGAATCACGACGATAAATTATTAACACGTAGTCGTATTCTTTTTTTTTTTTTTTTTTTTTTGGTTTTCAATTAAACGCCTTCGGAGAAACGTCGATTACGCGACGAGGAATAAGACGACCGCCATCGAATAAATGGTAGAACGAACAATTGCGATAACACGGGACAAAAGAAATCGGAATTGAACGCCACTCGTCGCGTAACCCGGGTTGAGAATTACTGTGTACGCGATACGATCCTATCGTGATCAATAATACGATCGTAACGGTCGGTATAAGAGAAGGCGGCCATGCTCTCTTACTAGCTTCCAAACGTTAATGAGTCATTCAGCAGTCGGTGTTTTGACACGTATCTGGTTCCTAATTGCACGACTCGCGGTCGACGAACAAGTTGAGTTTAGAACAAATTCACGAAACATGTGCAACAAATTACAAGCGCACGGAGGCTCGGGTAGGTAGGTACTTGGGACCACCTCGCCTCTCGCCTCTTCTCTCGCCAGTTGGAGGCTACGGAACGGGAGATTACGCTAGCGGAACAAAGAAAGTCAATGCCGTGACGTTTCCACGAGGTTTTTACGGTTTACTCTAAGTCCCGTTACCAGAGATTTCGCCGCGATCGTCGTGGAGTATTAAAAAAAAGCGACAAACCGTATCGGGAGGGGTCGATAACCGGCGTTCGATGCCTCGAATACTAGAACCCGAGAGTGCTTCGGGCAGGAATCGTTGCGATACGATACGAAGGAACGTTTCTTTCCGCGTGAAAAGGTAATTTCGAGACGAATTATGGTCGACTATAAAGAAACAATGAAAAATGACAGTCGGTCGACCGTCGAGTTGCGCAGGAAACGACAATGGCAGCAAATGGCCAATTTCGACCTTGTTGAAATCGTACAAATATTTACATATCGCATAAATGGTTTTTATACCCACGTATGCATATGATATTTTCTATGTATATCTATATTCAACGTAAAATTCTCTGTCGTCCTTCGATCGATGCATTCTTTATTACGGAGTAATCTGTGGCGGAGGAGAATGAACCGAGGACCGAGAACTACAGAATGTTCTATTTCGATCATAGTGGTCCTTTCGAGGAATCGAGTGGTCGAATGATTTCCTAGGAAGCATAGGCACGAAACCGTAAGCATATATCCACTGACTGGACGATGCTTGGAGTTATCGACGAGGAAGACGAAGAAAAAGAAGGTACGTCGGGATACAGAGAGGATACCACTTGAATAGGAACCGGAACTCGCAAGTCCGTGCTCGGAATTGACTACACGATTGCACATGTACGGCTGTGCATATGAATCAGATAAAAGAGAGCCGCAGGGTTTCCTATCCGTGCCCCGCGTGGAGAAAGAAAGAGAGAGACAGGGAGAGGTTATCGGCTCCGTCATTGATTTCTTCGTCGCGCGAAAATAAATCTCAGTATCGAGGAGGAAAGGAAAGGAACGATGGAGGCCAGTATACGAACACGCCGAGTAGAGGTGGACGCTTTCGAAACCGCAGGGACGCCTCGAAAATGGTACAACAAGAATATCCCCTGCCCCACTCCGCGGTCCCTACTATCAAGCAACACGAGATGCGTGATTGTTGAAACGAAAGGATTAATAACAGAGATTTTAAACGCTGCGTTGCACCTGCAACTGGTATGGTCTACTAGAGTCCGCGTGAATGCTATCCGCTAGCTTCTAAATTCGATGCTCCGGTATTTGTAACGAGTCCATAGCCTTCGATTAATTCGACAGACCACCGGAAGTTGAGGAACAACACCCCGACAATGATACGACCAAAGAAGGCGAGGTGAGCAGCCTCGTACGGGTTATTTTTCGATTGTAAAATTGTATGAGTATCTAATTTATCGTCTTTTACACGTTCACAGGTGCGTCCAAACTGCATAAAATCTACAGATTATTCGTTAACTATGGTAGGTAGCATATTAACTTCCCAAAAGACTTGTTTAATTGATAAAAACTGTCAGTGTTTTTATGAACTGTCTGGTGAAGAGTATTGTCCAATAACGGCGGACTTGTTAACTCCTCCCTCTGACCCAGCTAACCTTCAATCGCATCGTATAAAAGTTCTTATTACGAATAAAAATATAAACTTATATCGACGAAAGCATACCACGCGATTTCGATCGTGGTTTATCTTTAAATATTTTCCGCGATGGATGCGACCGTTTCGTCGGATTCAGTGAGAGGAATTTGAACGATTCTGCGACGTCGCCGTAGGTAGAATAAAAACGATACGCAATGAAAGTCGATCGATGCAGAATTGTCGTGTATAAATCGGTGTTTTGGTTTACATCCATCTTGGAATGTTATTTGTATCGATACGGTATCGTTGCGTATCGATCTTATGGCTCTCCAATGATACAATACGAGCCGGAAATTTCGACAACGTCAGGTGACGCGCAATTCGTGCGGAAGCAGGCAGAATCTTGACGCCGCTTGTCTGTCAACGAAAAAAAAATTGCACACGACGACGTGTTGCGTCATCGATAAGCGATGTCGTTATATTTTCTAGAAGCTCTCGAAAAATTACTGGATTTTAAAGAACCGGTAACAGCAGGTATCCTAAACGTTCGCCCAGAGCCCGCTAGGATCCACGTGCTAGGAAATACGTTTCCGCAGAACCGGCGTCACCCGGCGATACGCCGTTACCAAACTTGTGTTTTAACGGTCGAAGTAAAGCGATTTAACCGTTCAAAATTGGTTCACCGATATGAGAAGAACGTTCGGGAATATGATGAATGTTTTACTCACCGTTAACGGCAATATATCCTGTGGAAATGCGTCGGAATACGGATCCCAGGCACTTGCAACAACACTTCACTCGAGTACGCCGGTCACTGCGCTTGTGCGTTCAAATTCATCGTCCTCCAGGGAAACACTGCCGCCATCTGACGCGATTCAATGGCAACTAATTTACCCACAAAGCCCGCGAACAATTCTCCGTTTTAATTCAGACACGTATGAAATTTATGAAAATTAAATACTCATTAATAGAAACTCAACTCGTATGTTTGAACAATTACTTTAAAAATAAAACGATACGCAAGGGGTACCATTAATATCATCAGATCTAGAGATAATTTTAGGTTAATGACTTACAGCGTCACTACTCAAAATGCTTGAAATTTTTAATGACAATTTTCTTCTGAACTCAAGTCATGATTGGAACTGTTGTTACTTGTAAAATTAACAAGGTGACGGATTTTAACATACGTCAAAAAAAAGGAACGTTATGTTGAAGCGAATGTTTGGTTGTCATAGAAAACAAAAACGAATCTGATGTTCGTCAATATAATTACTCGGAAGACTGGAGTGGACTAAAAAAAACGATATATTTTATAAAGATAAACAGAGACACATATAGACTCTTTAATTTTGTATTATACTGTTTATTGTCAAACCATAAAGACCACGTCCATATTCTTTTTTCCATGTCCAAAATAAAGAAACCCGTAATGTGGTGTATTTAATTTATGAAAGAAAGTCATACCAGGCCAATACAAGCTATGCAAAATTGCTAGTCTCTTTCCTTGTAATAACTGCAGGCTCCAACACCCTAAACAAAGATATAATAGAGGAAAACTACATTAAATTAATTACTTTATATATACATATGGCTAATACCTTGCGGAACGTCCAGATCAATCGTATCTAAAAAATCCAATGCGTAATTATAATCAGGCCTGGTCAATAAATTAGTATTCCATTTCTGTATGGGAGGACGTGCGTGTAAATACGATTTTAAATAAGTTGCATCTGCAGAATTAAGTCCTTCGAAGCTTAAGTTTTCTGTGATGTCGCCATTCGGACATTTAAACCATGCACCACGTGGAATTACAGCAGCGTTTTCTCTGATTAAATCTACGGTAACCGCGAGTCTATCTTCCTCTTTCAGTTCTTTCGGTATAGGACCCTAGTATGCATTAAATTTAATTGATTCACTATTAATATTCTTCCTTTCCTAAATTTAAAAATACATTCACAGAATCGTCTTCATCTTACATCATAATACTTTTTAGGATCATCGTTCGGAGGAAATGGAGGATTTACGTTGTAAACGTTCGTAATAATGGATGGATCACCTTCAAATTTATTAATTGCAAGAGGCGTCAAAAATCGTGCACATTTGTTTGCCTTTGGTAATAACAGCCAATTTAAAGCATCGGTACTAATCATACAATACTCATGTCAGTTTATTTTATATTGAAAACTGGTAATATAAAATTTGTTTACCTATAATAATAAACCTGTCCATCCATACAGTGTTTTTCAAAGCCATAAGCAATATGATAATCATTTCGTATTCCGTAGATTTTGCCCCAGTAATAGCATTTTTGAAAATGATTTTCGTGTTGCAGTATTATAAGAGAATTTTGCAATAACTGAGAATGTTCGGTTCCCACGCAATTACCCGCATAACCTAGAACATCTACACTTTCCAGCAGTTTCAGGCATTCCATTTTCTGACCGTATATTTTGTCGCGATGATGAAATACCAATGAATTGTTAAAACAAACTGCCAAAGAGTTTTAAAACATTCTGAAAACAAACAAAAAGAAGAATATCTCTCACGCTTTAACAAAACTATTTAAATATATGATCTATGCTGCAAGGGAAAGTGGCTCCGCTTTTAGTTGACAGATTCAACTGACAGAAGATAGGACGATAATTTGAGGTTCGTAGAATAGATTATTTCTGTAATTGTTTGTAAGAGAAAGATGTCATCGTCTGACGAGGGAAGTGACAAGTTGACGGATTTAGAAGCGATTCGTGATAAAATTTTAAGTGAACCGCGGAGTGAGCGTATGCAAGTCAGTGCTTGGGAAGACGATGATGATGGAGTAGAAGCTGACCGTGATGCGAAAGGTTAGAAATAGAGAACTTCAAATTGTGTTTCCAATGATCGTAATAACAATTCAATTAATTACATATTTCTTTTCATAGAGCCTGATGCACAAGAAATTCTCCATGCAGCTGAAAAAGGTAATTTGGAAGAAGTGAAAAAGTTAGTACAAAGAAATCCGCGATTGTTAGAATGCACTGATAAGGATGGTTACACTCCGCTACATAGAGCATGTTATGGAAATCATGTGGAAGTTGTAGAGGTACAGTTTTGTTATTTTCTGATTCTAATTTCTTAACCAGCAATTTTTCTTGATAAGATCACTGTTAGCTCGTATTTGTTTTATTTGTAGTATTTACTTCATGCCGGTGCACAGATAGATGCTAAAACTATGGATGGTTGGCAGCCACTGCACTCAGCTTGTTGCTGGAATAATGTGGAATGTGCTGCAGTCTTAATTGCATATGGAGCAGATATCAATGCTAAGAGCAAAGGGGATCAAACACCTTTGCATTTAGCATGTGCGAGTTCGCACAATTCTCGTTCCTTGCAACTCCTTCTCCTACATTCAGACACAAATCCTCGTTTAGTAAATTCAAGTGGTGACACAGCGGAACAAATTGCTAAAAGATCAGGAAAGTATTATCCAATGTTTGAGATTATTGAAGACTGCTTAAATGTAATCTGAGGTAAGTTAAAATGCATTATACTGATTACGTGTCATGAATTTATTTAATATCCTTATATACATACATTACAATGTTATGAAGATAAAAAGTTTATGAAAGAAATAGTTTGATATAAGCGTATCTTCAATATACTATTGTTCTATTCATAAATATATTAATAACAAAACGTGTACTTCCTGTATAAGTGCATTATATGCTTTAATACAACAGAGTATAAAAATATAGATGCAGATATATTACTAGAAACATAACAAAAATGATAAATGATTGTAGTGAAAGCTTCAATAAAATAATACTTCAACATGTTGCTTTTTCTTCAACAGATGCAAACGCGATACGAAACTATTTCTCTAGCGAATGGACATAAGTTCGAGCGATTTTATTTTCATAAAAGTGCAAATGCGACATTGATGCCGTATTGATTGCATAAAACGCGTTTCTCCGTTCAATACGATATCTATAAGGTAAAAACGAGTGTTTCTTGGTTTCATTTATTTACATTAGAGGGATGTTAAGTTAACGAATTTGGATGTACCGTTGCTCAAACGTTTCGATCCTTCCCATATGAGAACAGTCGAATCTTCCGTAACTGCGTACAAATGATGCTGATCTAATGACCACGCGATCGCGATTACCGCTCCACATCCTTTGATGCCATTTTTAATTTCTCTAACTAATCTTAAATCCCAGCTACTCCATAATCGTATCACTCCGTTATCTAACCCTGTCGCAATAACGTTCACGGAAACTCCCTCGGGCGCATTGCTGTAACAAAGAGCTGTAATCTTTCTCCTAGATAAAACAGAACCAACAGCTCTCGCATTTATTGTAAATACTTTCAGTTCTGACTGACTGGAAGATGCGTTCTCCACTGTCTTAGATGTTTCGTACGTAACTGCAATATCTCCAAGAGTTTCGCTAATCGCTAGTAACTGAATAGGATAATTCTCTTCGGAAGATATCGATCTTACGTATGTTAAACTGCAACGAAATAATATATTATTTTAACGTAGAGTTTTATGCAGGTTCGCATTTATATATTAACAAATATGTACCTGTTCAAGTCCCAGATAATAATAACTCCACTTGCATCACCGGTAACAGCTATACTAAATGCCCGTGAAAGAGATATCGTTATTACTCTACTCCTGTGAGCCAAAAGCACACACGCTGGTGCCGAACTGAAATCAATTTTGCTTGTTACCACGGTATACGTATGCACTGTGATTCTACCAGATAAGTGACCTGCCCATAGTTGCCCACAATCTGGAGCAGATCCTAAAATAGTAATCTAAAACAAGGGATATATGATTTTATGTTACCAAATTTTCAATGGAATAGATCATTTTGAAACGAAAATTGTATTACGTACTGGATCGAGACCTAACGACTTAATTAATGGCTTTGGCGGTTGTTCTTTTTTACATTTCAGTCTTGCAATTCCATCTGTACTGCTCCATGACACCAGGGCAGCTCCCAATACAGACGTTCCACTTAACATACTCGCGCCTGAAAACATTACGAATCGTGGAATTAATAACGAACTATAAAATACTTAATGATGTAAAAATGATCAGATTAAAGATCAGACGCACTTTTTTCTTTCGTGTAACCAAGTAAAAGAGTAGTATAACTAGGTAATCCGAAAACATCCCCCGTCATTAAGGGAACCAAACTCGCTAATGTTGCCCTATTTTTATGCTTCCAACATAAAACTGGTTCATTTCTGGGTGCACCTACGTAATTTCCCCATTTTATACCTGTAATAACGTAATAAGAAAATTTGAGTTTCAGTATCGGAACATATAAAAATAAAGAACACGTTTCAAAATTGAAGCGTACCATCTACACCTTCGATTACTTGTGGTAGTGACGTATGCAAAACATTATTTCCAAGGTTCTGTAGTGGTAGTGGGTGAGCAACTGTAAACAGTTGCGCTGGTGTCTGGCCATAAGTTCGAACCATAGTTTCCCAAGCTTCACGTACTACAGTATCCGCTATCTGTTCCACGTTAAATCCGTAATAGGTCTAAAAACATCAGTTGAATGAATTTTATGTCGAATTTTGAATTTAAAAAACAATCACTTTAACTTACTGCAGGATGAAAAACATTAATTGCTTCCACTGCTGGTCTTCCTGTCTGCCTAAATCCAAAAACTAGATCGATCCAGTAGGGTAAAACTTCTCTAACGACATCTGCTTCTAATGCTGCTCTGTGAGCAAGAATGAAAAGTCTTGCATCACCTCCGCACCATTTCGGTAATTCAACGTCTCCCACCCTGTTGCCATTTTGCCGCACACCAAAATTAAATCCTTCGGAGTTTAATAAAAATTCAGGCAAATAAAAAAATTCCGGAATTAATTCCTTCACGTCGGTCGTAGAGTCGCAGCTAGTTAATCTCCATGTTGTTGCCAGTGCGTGAAATGTCCGATCCGGAATATCAAAGTTATTATCTTGATAACATAGGAACATGCTAGTGAACGGTGGTAATCGTACCAAAAAATGCAATACCGTCCCGGAATTACTATAATGCGATCCATAATGATACGGTTCTTGATGTAATGTGATTAATTGCGCTTGTTTAAGATAGTTATAATTATTTATATAATGTTGCTCGTTCTTCTTATCCTGCACAGCCATAGGTCGTTTGAAGTTTCGGTATATCTTAGGATTATTTAAATCGATTTTCTCACTGGTGTAATCGGCTAATACAAATGGGAACACGGGATACTGCATCAAATCGTTATAGGAACGACCAGCCAATTTGTTCAGACAAGTTATGTATTCCCAATTAGTTAAAGTTCCACTTCGCCACAGCGTAATAGCCTCGTTTAAATCGTCTCCAGGCACTCGCCTCGGTAAATTGCAAGCGGACAATTCTGTCACGAATTCGTCCCTTTCTTTGGACGAGTTGAACGCTAATAAATAAGTTCTTCCGGTGATTAAAAATATTTCAATGGCCCTCTCTTCTAGTTGATACCTACGCCTGTGCAATTCTCGAATGTCTTCGAGACGCCAAGCTGTTCCACCCGCCATAGCCAAGTCCAATCCACCTAGAGCTATGTCCGTGTGCAACGGTACATCGGGTTTATCAGGTACAAAGTAAAGACAAGTCTCGCCGATAAGAACTTCTCCGGCTAATTCCGCTCTAGGCGTAACTACTTGCGCCTGGGACATTTTACGTATTCTTTCGCTGGTATGTAGTCGTTCGATTAACGCCGTGGCATTCGCGTCTTGGCGATCCGTCATGAATAAGTAAGACAATGGCGCTTCGATTTCCGTTGCTTCTAATTTATTTTGACAGTCTGCCATGAAGAATCTCTTGTCGATGTTCAGGTGACACCGTTGGAGACGTATTCTGACTCTGGCAGGACCTTCCGTTGGATCCAATTCCCAGCTTCTTGGATAACTTTTTGGAAAATGCCAGGGAGCTCTTTCGTGCGTCAAACGTTTGGTCAAGTCTCTCCATTTGGCAACAGCCTGAGCTTCCATTGCCCTCGAGTGTTTCAGTCTTTCCATTAATACTTTCCGTTCTTGATTCTGTTCTTCTACCACGGTTCGCGTTATGGTCATCGCACTCTCTGTTAGTTGTTTAGCGAGCACATCGAACCTGTTACCGATTCTTTGGATAGCTGGAAGATTATTATCGATCCATATGTCACGGTCCCTCATCAGTTCGCGTCTCAGCAGCGCCAATTCCTCGTTCCACATTCCTGGGCTACTTTGTTCTATGCCTTTCGCCAAGTCCCATATGTTCAAAGCTTCTCTCAGCTCCGCGCATATTCTCGCGTCAGCGCTGGGCATCTCGTCCCGTCTTTGCAACAGATCCCAAAAGAACACTGTAAATTTCTGTTCCACCTGAGGATGAACTTCCAAAAGGGAAGATAATATTTCACGAGCTTTTGGTTCTTCCATCAGCGATCGAACGGCAAAGATTCGCGTGTTATTACTCTGATGCGGTCCAAGAAGCCACACCATTATCTTAGCCGTGTACTTTCTTAGAGCGTGTCTGGTCGACCATCCACTGCTCCAATGATTCTTCTTTTCGAGCGGATTACAGAAACCGTGTAACAAAATCGAAAATAATCGTTTGGTCAATTGTAACTCGTTTCCAGTCGGCGATTCATCAGCGGTTGTTATGAATTCAACGGCACGGGTTAGAATAATACGGAATCGGTCTAATAGTTCCCCTTTGCCTGGCTCTCGCATCGTTGCGATCGCTGGTGCGTGCAAACTCGTGAAACTGGACGATCGAGAGCCGTGATCGCTTTGATCGCTAGACGTTGTGAAAACTGAAACGTACAAGATTGTAAAGTAATCGATAGTTTTAGATCTTTTATATTTCATTGATACAATTGTTACCTGAAGTTATATGAGACGCTGACGCTAGGTACGACGCCGTGCTTCGTAAACGGAAGCCCGACTGATTCGAGACTTTAGCCGTGAGTATGTCGAGTTCTCCATCGAAGAGGGCAACTTGTGCGTCCCTCACGACTGACACGCAAGTTCTATTCTTCGTGCAATAAGCCTTCTCTTTTAATTCCACGTGATTCAGTATCAGATGTAGGTCTAAAATAGCTTGTACTTGATGATTTCCTGGAGATTCTAACATTTTCGTAGCAATAGCCAAAAATAAGACATGGATATCTCGGCAGAGGGATGTAGACCCACCCTTGTGTGCTCCACCGACTAATGCTTGGGCCAGCGATTCGATCAGCCCTTGTTCCAAAAGCATTCTCAAAGCGTTGGGATTCTAAAATGAAAATTAATGCATTCTCTTGTTTTCGTTTAATAGTAGTTAAAAGATTCATCTGCAACTATTTACCTTCCCAGTTATATCAGTGATAAATGATACTATTGGCCTGGCTATGTTCGATTCAGTGGCTGCCGCTTTCGCAATCATAGCCATTAACGGTGGTATCGCAGCCACTGTTGGTCCCCTTAAAGCTAGATTTTCCAGAGCCACTACGAGCGGTTCGCTTCCAGGATACAATGCTATCTGATTGGCTAAGTGCATGAAGTATTTTTGCTTGATAAATTTGTTGACTTCTTCATCGCTGGCGCGTTGCAAATATGTTTGTACGACCTATATACAACGTTCACTGTTATATATCGATGCGATTACAGAGAGTATTATTTTCTTATGAGTCGTCTAATACCTTGATCAACGCTGTACGAACTCTAGCATCAGGATTGTTTGCCAACACGAGCAAGAGTTCAGCTCTTAAAACATGTTTTAACACCGAACCAACTTGACTGTCGGGTAACACTCTGACTGCATCCCGAAGTAGTAGTAGGAGACCTTCGCAAACTAGGCCCTGGCAGGCTCTTCTTTCGTCCGTCCATGTGGATTGCTTTTCCTGCATAATAAAATTATGCTGAGTGATTATAGTAATAGGAAGAGAAGGTAAACATTTTCTACTTACGTTGCTAAGAGGATTAGAGCCATCGCTAGCCGCAATTCCAGAATCTTCTCCAGCACTGGTATCTTGAGGGGGACCGTTTCGACGTTCTTTTCTCTTTGGCATTTTACTTTTTTGTATCTGTCAAACGACATACACTTAAATAATGTTATGTTTCTTCAACTCTAATCACAGTTCTTTGTAATAAACACCAACCTGTGCATTCGTTAAACCTTTGTTCAATTTACTGTTCTCTAAGGTTCCTATCGATTCTTCCGAGGAACTGGTGGTTACTGTCGAGTTGATTTTTACTAATTTCTTTTCGCCAAGAGATGGTAACAGAAAGTATATATTGTGCCTAGAATGTGTGATGTATGTTTCCGATGCCTGATGTACGAGAACTAGAAAATCAGTGATAGCCACCAGGTGAGCAAATTCTGGAGGAGCGCCCATAAGTGCTCTTATTAACTCTACAACAGCCGTTCCCGTTGAAGAGTTTAGTGCAGCTCCCAATTCCTCGTACAAGAAATGCTCCTAAGATATAAAAAAAACTGACGTCTGTATTTTGTACTTGAAATGGTTTGGTACATGAAAGATCGTTCAAAATTTACCTTGCACAACGTCAAAATCGTGTCGACGATTTCTACTCTGTTCAATTGAGACGCATTAAACTCGCGCTGCGAGTGCTGATCTCTTAATAGCAATAGCAACGCTTGCAATAGCAAGTTCAATGTGTCATATTTAGCCCATGTTCTCCACGCGGTCAGCGCGCCTTTGATTAATTCAGGATCCGTGATGACGGCTTCACAATTTTGCGACACCAAATGATTGCCGCTACCGATATCTTTTATTAGGATCGAACTATCACAAGCTGCGTCTAACATTGCTTTCAGAATATGTCTACCTGCGTGGCATCGAGACGATTCTAAAACACGTAGAATTAACGATGTCCCACCTTCTGATCGATATTCATTCAACAATTCGGAATCATTTCGTATTAAATGCAGAACTATCGAGAGAGCTAACGCTTGTTCTTCCTCGGTGGAATTCAATTCGACTACCTGCGGTGCAATAAAATTCCGTTTATTACCGATCAAACGCTTGTGCATTCTATGTATATATGTACACGGGGGGTCATGCTTACTCTTGCAAAAAGATACAGAAATATGGGCACTCCGCCCACTAAGGTGGCTGCAGGTACCAGACCCCTATACTGTTGACATTCTAATTGAACGGACAGGATCGGAGCCACAGACAAAGGCGGTTGTTGCGAAACTCTGTGCTCTGGCGCAGAGACAACCCTAAAACCTGGTTGACCCGGAAATAGATTTCTTACCACGGCTAGAAACGAGTATACGATATTTACACGTAAAAATTGACGACTCCAAACATCGACAATGTTTTAGCTTTAACTTGAAAACTTACCAGCAGGATTCGCGATAGCTTGAGGATACAGATGCACGGTATTGGGATTCTGTGCTTCGTAAGTTAGAAGTAGATTATTCTGTAATTCTCCCAGATGAGAATTCGTAGCATCCATAACAGTGTCCCAATCAATTTTCGTGTCGGACACTTTCGTCTCGATGGCATGTCTCAAGTACGTTCCGCCGTATGATTTCCTCCGACTCGTATCGAATTTTCCTCCTTCTGTGCGTTGAATATAGATGCTATTCAATATCCCAAGATAAAAATAACGCATAAGTAAATTATGATACTTACCGAATCGTATTTCTCGAACGCCGTCCAATGCTCCAGATGCAATTAACGGTGCAAAATCTGGCTTCTCCGTGTTCAAAACACATTCCGCGAGATTAGTATAATTAGGTCCGAGACTCGCTAGGTACAGAGCCCTTTCTTTCGTAAACACCGGACACCTGTAAAGTAATTCGTTTATCAATAGGTACGCAGAATACGTTAATCAATTGTTACCATAACGCCACGCAATAAAGATGCATACCTAAATACCATTAAGTTGCCAAGATACCAAGCACCGATGCTACTCGAACCGACTTGTCCTAATAGAACGCATGTAGTTCCAGGTTTTCTCACTAATAAACCGTCGAACGGCAATTGTGCACTGATTTCTCTCCATCCGTCTACCCAAATGACAACTTCAACCACGGCGCTACGTTTGTTTAGAATAGTGTCCTTAAAATTCAGTGCTAAGTGATGCCATCGGCCAGAAGGAAGCATACCGGTTATGGATGTCTCGGACACCGTTCGATTCGTCTTGTCGCTTGGCCGTGTTAACCGTAAGATTAATTTATCTAAAAGACGAAATCAAGATGATGTAACTACGTCACGGTCAATAAATGATGTGCGATTAATTGTAACGTTCGAGTGTAGTTAATCACCTGATCGCAGATCCAACCATGTCTCGAGAACCAGAGACTCAAATCCGACAGACATCAAATGTATAATCGACGTTGGCGTAGGCGGTGACGTCGAACCTGCTATGACTGACGTACCGGAGAAAATATCAGACATTGATTGATCTTTCCACGATAATTTGAGGAGCATGCGTTAAACGAAAAACAACACTTATTGCTGCATTTGTGTTATACGTTAAAGTAAACACGTATTCTAAACCTGCTAGTTCGGTTAGGGTATTGTGTTTTACTCACCTTCGCGACTCCAGTTATCGGACAGTACGCCCCAATCGGACAAACTTTCACTATCCGAGTCAAGTAAAGGTGACGTACTGATGAGTGTTCCTTTGCCAGACGCAGGTGATCCTCTTTCAACTCTTAACCACATAGAAACGGAGCAACCGTGTAGCCAAACTGGCCAAGCGATTTCAGGACCAATTGGTAAGCACGCTGCGTAGACAGACCACGGACTGCATATTCCTGAGGCGAGGTGTTTGGTCCGAAAATTATTCACTAGATTTTCCGTCTTCTCAACGTTTTTGTACTCTTTCGATTGTGTTTTTGGCGTTACTTTCGTTTCAGCACGCATCGGGAACGACAGGATAAAATTCGGTTGAGGTCGTGCAGTTAGCACGAGATGAAAAAGCGGTTCAAGTAGCGATAAAAGCGGAGGTGCATCGACTTTGAACAGGGACAAGTACGTGACTAATTCTGACGATGAAATCGATTGCGTCGCTAGTAATGTGAACACTTCTAGAACAGCGTGTTGCAGATCTGAAACACGGTATTACAATACATTACGGTGAGCTGTGAAAATTCAATGCGAGTATCGTCTTGGTATTAAATAAATATAATTTTTTCATGTTAATAGAACCTTGGTACTGAGGATCTCTGCTAGTGAATATATCCCTGAAGCCATTTAATAGTTTTGTAATCACTCCTGAAGCTGCTAGGGTGGCACAACTCGAGGCACTTTCTCTGCAGGTAGCCGCAACTTTTCTCAAGCCGGCAGTTATGATAGTTCCTCTTTCTGCGTCCAAACCTCTGAGGAAGAAATTCGTTGATTGAAACTCTTATCGATCATCACGGATCTGTACAACATTTAAAAACTCACTGCTCACTGAAGTGAATCAGGAGATCAACCGCCAAGGAACACAAAGCTGGGTGTGCGTTTGCATTGCCCCTGGGCTCGACCACCGGCCCCAAAGAGTTGCTTCTCTTCACGGTGTTTGTGTGAGGACTTCTTCCTGGTATTTCGATGTCTGCTTCATATCCATCGTCGGCAGTCACGTATTCGCCTGTGCTGCTGTCGTCCGCGGCACAATCCGGCATAGCGTCCAACGTCATGATCGGTAGCTGTAACGAAAAATGATCAGAGTTAAACGGACGAAGTCGTTGCCAAGCGGCTATCTAAATCGTTCAATATGGAATACACGAAGGAACTTACCCTAGGCCGAGCGTACTGTGGTATAGTTTCTTCTTGAGTAGGTTTCAGCATAGAGACTTTCAATAGGGCCTCCACGATCACAGCCAATCCACGACCCAATTTGACGCCGATCTCCATCAGTGCTCTTCTCAGCTCCATGACTACATCGCAGTCACCTGCGCCGCACGTCATTTTATATATGTATTACTCGTAAAAACAATAGAGCGTTCGAACGTGCCATTAGTGAAAATTACTCTGTACTACGATTCTAGGAAAAGGGTAAGCTCGATTGACGTTTGATAGCTTCGAGATGTTTACCGGTGCTGCACGTTCTGTGAACTATTTTCACGGCGAACGATTTCTCTGAGCTTATTGGGATTATAATCCGCAGCTGCGCGCGATCCGGTAGCACGTAGAACAGAAACGTACTCCAAATGCTTGTGATTCACGCGTTCGTTATATAAAAGTACTTACACAACGGAGACGTCAAGCAGCACGTGAGTAAAGCCTCGAAGAGTCTGTGCGCTGATTTATTGGTATCTAAAAGCAGGGACAAATATGTTAATATAAATCCAGATATTTTTATATCCGACATTCAATCTGATCTGAACAGTTTTAGAAACGTACCTATAATACTGCCCGTGGAAATACGTATAGCCAACGTTTTGAAAAGCCTCAGGGATTTCTCCGATATAGAGTGTAGCGACAATTCCATTCGGAATTTCGGACTGCTCAGAGCTACACCGGCCGCGGCTCTCCACGCGGCGCTCGCTTGATACAGATTCAGTTTCTTATTTGTATCCGCATCGGTATCAGCTTCTGCGTATGTTGCTGTAGCTTCAAGATGATCGAATACTTCCGGAAAATATGAAATCGCACTGACAGAACTATCCGTTTCGCCACTTTCCATTTGAGAATCATTTTCGGTACTGGTATTTATTGTTTGCTCGACAATTTGATCGTTGTTTTCTCGCTGGAATGTCTGTTGCATTTCATCGATTTGCCCTGGATTTTCCAGATTGTGCAATAATTCTGTCGTTTCTTTTTCGAGGGAGTCGAATAAAGATTTCGACGCGGGTTTCTCGCCACTCTCGGAATCAGATTCCGCGGGACACGACCTCCAAATCTCGATGATAACTGTGACTTCTAGAAGAGCGTACACGGTTCTCGTGAAAGTGGCGTCCGATAGTAAGGTCAACGCCTCTTCCAAACCGTTTATTTCCGTGAACCCCTCGCATATCTGGGTGTTCACGATTAAACAGGATATCACGGATAGACAGGCCTGAATGAGAAACTTAGCAGTCGCGTTACTCCTGTCGGAGGCGTAGTAAGTTTTAGCATTCAGGAAGGTGGGGTAGAACACTTTCAGCAACAGTTCCCGTCGAACTTGGTATCTAGAGTTAGGCCCTATCTTCAGAAGGTGCGCCATTACAGCGTAACACAGTTTCGGTTCGTCGGGAGTTAGTAATTCAGCGTACATCTCGAGAAAGTCCCATGAATATGTCGTAGGCCTGTCGCAGGTGGTGCATAGGTCTAATTCCGAGTGAGCACCGAGTTCCTTGAAGAAGATACGCTCGAGAAGTGCCACGGCTGGGGCGTAAGTGGCCGGATCGTGTCTCTTCAAAAGAGACACGACGTTGAACATGAGTATCCTGGGCGGGCAACAGCAACAGGTGCCCGCCGCCGTGGAGACTTTGATCAGTCGGACTTGCAGCTCGCTGGTAAAAGGATGAGACTCTTTCAGGAGATTAGTGAGCGTCACGAACAGAGAGGAAATACAGCATGCCTGTTTCATAACGGCACCGACGATCGGTTGAGCGTACGCTGTCCCAAATACGTCGGAGTGATGATGCGTCTGAATGTTATTGATGCAGGATTTGTGTTTCGTTCGGTTGCAGTTGGCCGCGTGCGAAATATCACGTCGCACGGACTTTAGGCCGCTGGTTAACGCACCTATCATATCGATGACTTTTCTGGCGCGGATAACCGACCTCGTTGGATCGACGCTCGGCAGATCAACAATAGCGAGGATGGTTCTTTCGACGAGCTTACCATCCTGGCTGTCGGTGAACAGCTGAAACAACTCCAGAAAATCGGACAGCTTCTCTATAGCGGCACCCTGTTGATGTAGCAAACAATAAAGGAACGTCACGATGCCGTAAATGGTTGCGAAGATGAACTCTTGTAGCAGCGAGCCCTCCTCCGGCGAGAACACGTTCACCGGTTTGCTGCAAGCATCTTCGAGTAATCTTAGAGTCATGGGTAGTAAACCATTGTGAATGACCGCAGTGGTCGGCTCGTCCGCTCTCAGTACGCGTTCCAACGCTGTGAGCATCAGCCTAGCGGCCGCTGCCTTTAACGTGGCGCATTCCGTTCCGCTCAAGCCGGCACCGTCTATGCCAAACTGAAGAGACCATAATGTGTCCAAGGCGAATTTCAAAACTTGCACGGCCGGAGTCTGCTCGGCCGGCGTATCGTAATCCCGCAGTCCCTGGAGTAGCTGGATAATTAACAGACTAGTTTCGAAGTTGCTGATCCTTGCGTCCAGAACGTTCTTGATCCTCTCGTCTATGTAATCCCTCGGCGTTTTTTTCGACGGTCGTGTTGGTAGCTCATAGAGCGCCGTTTGCCATTTTTGTTCCTCGTCGCTTCTAACAACGGACGTGAAGTATTCGAAATCCATCGGGTTCAGGCGGATCTTCAGTGTGAGCGACCGTGCCTGATCTATACCGTCTGTCAGCAATTCGGACTCGCTGCTCGCGGTTTCCGGCGTGGTACGCCGCGTTTCGAACATACCGAACGATCTTTGCTTATGGTGGATCGGCATCTTGGCACCGATACTATGTCTACGACCCGTTCTTCTTCTCGTCGAAGCATTGCCCTCGTAGGAAACACCGTTTCGGCTAGACTTTGTCGCCTTGCGCTTCGCGTGCGGCACGATATCTACCGTGTCGACGGTGTCGTCGTTACAGTGGAATTTTACATACGGATTGCGCGCCGGCCCGACGAACGCGGAAGTACGCCCGGAACCGTTCGAACCTGCGAAATCGACCTTCTTCACCTCCTCTTGAAGGGCGACCGGATAGAGAGCCACCAACAGAGCGACCAGCTCGCGCGCACAAGATATACCACGTACGCCCAGCAATTGCAGAACCGCCAGGCAACGCCAGCCGCGATCTTGAGCCAAATACTTCCTCAATCCGATAAGCTCGTCCCCGTCGAGCCTCTTCGCGCAGAGCTCGTGTACATCAGAGAGCAGCTCGCAAGCTATAAGGGTAGAAACTCTGCCACCGGCGACCAAACTGAAATGGATAATTCCATACTACGTCTTTTTATATCTGTAATCTTATCCATCGGGCAAGGTGCTCTTATCGTTATATTATCGTCCCGGATACAAACTATTGTTCGAACGTCCGCGCTGTATGCAATCTTATTTCCAGTGGTGGACGTGATATCTTCGAAGGAAGATTTGTACGTGAAATGGAATACAAGTTCTGTGACGAAAGTTGATTGTACGCCGAATGGTGATACATATACTCATGACCCGACACGAGTAGACACGAAATTATCGAACTCTCTACCCTATAATATTTAGACGAAAATATGAAGTCTATGGCGAGTGCAAACGTGAGAAAGTGACGACGGCAAAGTAGGAAGAGTGGAAACTAACAGTCGAACGTAAAAACTTGCATTCAGCATCGAGACCGCAAACACGAGATCGTATTATCATTCTGCGGTCAGTGATCGCCGTGACGTATCGTAAAAATCACCACGTTGCTGATTCCTTTTCTACTTTCTCAGAGCACGATACGTCGTGATTGTGGTTGAATTACGTTCGCGAAGTATATTTCGAGCCTTGATTTTATTTTTTTCGTTGCAAGAATTAATCGTGAGAAATCTGTCACCGGGAGACGCACTATCTAAATCGAATCGAGTAGGTACTCTATCCAATCTTACCAAAACGATAGGGCATCTTTCACGTCCCGGCCTTCTCTTACTTGAGCAAGAAGCTCGGCGAGGAATACGTCCAGCCAGGATGACTTCTGTAACGAAAAAAGGATACGGTAATTCGTACGAGGATTCGCTCGAATCACTGGCCAGTCGAAATCGAAATTCTGATAATCGAAAGTTCATACCCAGAGCTCGATAACGCTAACGAACAACTAATTAGCATAGTCTATATAAATATAAATAATTTCACTCGTTTTTTTCGACGACAGCATGCGCACCAGATTCGATACGGTAGCAAGAAAACAACTCGTTACGACAGAGATACGAACCAGACGAGGAAATAGTAGATATAGGGTACTGAAGAAAGATATGGCTTTCTTCCATTTTCGAAATGCATGACGATTATTGTACGCGTTGCCGATAAAATAATCGACACGATAAATTTCGCGACCGAAAACACGGTGATTAAGGTTTCTAAAATGTGATTTCGCTCTATAAATTCCCGTGGCATGTGCGATCCTGTTTATTATTATTAATTAAACGCTTGTAATTTAACCCTTTGGAAGCGTGAAAAGGAAATTTTGTGCACCAATAAGCGGCGTATCGCGTTTGTTCGAAGCGTAAATACATGATTCACAACGGAAAGACCCCCATTAGAACATCTTGTCGATCGTAGATTGCGGGAGCTTTGTGTCAATTTTGACGGATAACAATTACATTCGTGCACGAAGAAGAAACCACGTTCGTGGTGATAACGTTTTTTTTTTAATTTAGAAACATTACAGCTGAGTGGCATAATCGTTAACCAAGATTTTTCATTGATACGAGACAGTTATCTTGCTAAAAGGAACATCCATCAATTCGATCGGTTGCGAATCTTCTCCACTGTTATTTCAACAATCGCGCCCGAAGAAATCGATAGTGTTTACGTTATACAATACCGGGAGATCACGCGTTATTTCGCTACCTGTGGGCGAAGTATTGACATGCCAGCTCCGGGTAACTTGTATGTCATCCCGATACGGAGCTAAGGTGGTGTTTAACCGTGGGGAACGATCATTGTCGATGATTACGAAATCTTGCATAGTGGAACGTCGCAGAAGACACGTTAATCAAGAATGCATTTAAATAAGAATGCTTATCGTTGGAGATTCTCGCGAATAGACGCTGCTAATAGAACTCGAAAGAGAAAGGACAGTGCATCAAGGTGAATGTTGCTTGACGTTGATCAAACTGAAAAGGATTTCCTTTACTCGTCTTCGATAAAGCAATCGTCTCTAACAAAAAAAACCTTCGTTCCTAAAACGAGACAATCGTTCTTACGAAGACCGTGTTCGAAAAGTGAACAGTAGAAACGATGCGAAAAGAAAAGGATCACCCTTGACATCCTAAATTCAAGATTGATTATATACCTCGTAACTCTGAGGCTCCGCATGAATGAAATAATCCCACAAAATTTGCAGCTTGTTGGTCGAAGCTGAAGACATTCCTAGACGTTCCTCGTACTCCTTCTCGTCGTCTTCCTCCCTGTCCTCGGTCTTCAGTCGCGTATCCTCTTCATAGCTCAGAAGCTCGTCGAAACTGAACCAAGGGTACAAGGTGTCCTCAAGCAGCCTTCGAGGATCACTGCTGGCGCACGTAACTCGATCACCTGAAATGATCGTTCACTTTATACGGCGTTTCGTTCGATCGGATTCCCCGTGTTCACGAGCATTTAATCGTTCGAAATGGTCGCGTTCAGCACACGCGTTTACGCGATTCCAGCCACTGACGGCGAGTATCCTCCGGTCAGATCTCCGCGGCTTTGACTACACGACATGTTCGCGCGTGTATGCGTTTCTGCCTGATCAACTACAGCTTACATAACATCCCCACGAGTCCACGGGCAGACCAGTTTCCAGCCTTCCGCGGGAAGCCTGAAAGCTTCTCGACCCACGAAGCACAGCCCACAGGGATAGAGAGCAGTAACCCCGGACTCATAAGCTCCTGAATGCCTCCGTCGCCACTAACATCGTGGCTCTAACGATACACCACTGGGAACATGGTGACACAATTTGTTGATTGCCGTCAGCCAGGACAGTGTCAGAATACCAGAGTCTAACCAGCAACTCGTTATCAACCGTCTTACTCTCACGACGCCTGCCTCTCTTTATCGCTTCGTCTTGGACCGTGCGACGATTCTTTCTTATACTTCTCAGACGTCCGAACGAAACCAAAGATCGTCGAACTATATACTCGAGATCTCACTCTACCAGGATCCCCGACGTATGAATCGATCTCCCTGAAGGACAACTACTGTCAATGCCCCTCGAGTACTACTATTACCGTATCATCGTTCTCGGCGAACGGTCGAAAAAAACGGTTAATGCACGTTCCGACCATCACCACCGGGGGATCACGACCTCTTCGAGTGATCAGTTATCATTCCGGTCAAGCAATAATGATTTACGAGTTCCCTTCTATTTCGACTTTTTACTATGACGGGGAGCCACGGTGGTCATTGATCCTGCGCTCCTCGCAACTTTTGCTACCGAACCGAAGATACCGTTGGCGGACAAACACGAAGGAACTTTTCCGACAGGACGCAATTACTGCCCCCGAATAAAAGTCACGCAACGTACTAGAAGAGTTCACGGTGTTACACTTTACAAACAGGGTCCCGTCCTATGAATTGACTATCCGATTTTTTTCAAACTCTGTCGCTATGAAATCCACGGGTGTATACATTAGCGAAACTTGAAACTATTCGACCGCTAGCCGTGTACATCGCTAGGCTACAAAATGAATTCTTGGGAAGCGAGAGCGCGTCGTGATACGATCGGAAACGTTGACGAACGACTACAAGGCTACTTTGCCGGCTGATCTCCGATGAGTCTCCACATTGGGATCCCCGTACTGCCCCCGTACTAACTGTCTACACGACACTATGCGAAGAAGGGGGAGGCTGGAGGGACGAGCCCCTCGTAGGTCAAAGAGAGCCTCCAATCGGCTTCTTTCCTGGACGAAAACTTATGATTCACACACCCCGAACGCCCACCCTTATTAAGAAGAAAGGAGGGTACGCGAATCCTATGAAACGTAGACGACGCCGGTAAACAGAATAATGTATACATACATATACCCCTCCCGCGACGCTCGATGCAAACGGAATGACCCCCGGAACAGGGGGTGTCCCAACAGGTATGCAATTAGTCAGTCGTTCACTCGTGTACCCGGTCACATAGACCACCGCGCAATAGTGACCGTTAAACTCGTTGACCCGTGTTTACTATTATCTGCCTATCAAACGTAAAAAGAGTAACTAACGCTCTAACTATTGTATAATTCCGATTCTAGAGGATTTCATAACGAGAGAAAACGGCGTTACGATATTTATGCTGATATCTTAACGAAACTGTATGTACAATATACATATACATATGGTGTCCTGAAATAGTACGTGGTTCTTTCGTTCAATTGGTAGAATGATGCTTTTAAAAAAAAAATTGACACGAACAGTAACGTATATATTGCTTAATCCTTTCTTCTCTCATTCTTTTATTATTTTTCAAAATAAGCACCATCTTATTCCGGGACGTGTCTCGTGTATTTTCTGAACACTGTGTGCACATTGGAAATCTGTGCCGTGAACGACAATGCATTTTCACCGTAGGAGAGCATTATACTTATCGGTTATTTGTACCATGCTGCCCCCCCTCCCCCTCCCTTCCACGACCAACCGTCCCGACCGAATCTGGCAAACAACGATAACGGCATGAACACGTGCAAACAATTGAAAACATTCAGTTTCAGCTAGGCAGCAGACGTGCGGTCGTAATTGTCGATCAATCTTTAACTTGCACAGTTCGCTCGTTATTGTGCCGCGTGATTATCTTAATGGAGTTCTACCCCGTCGTTCTTTAATTAGCCTCGGCACGACAATGTGCGATAATGGTGTTCATCCGCGTCTTCGGCTTCGCGAAAAACCGATCGCTATTCGTCCCGTTGTTTCTCGTGTTCATAAAAGAAAGAAGTAGACTGTAACGTGTGATCCTCGACACGAGGGAGATAAAGAAGATCGCAAAAAAAAGTGTTTGCCTGATTTTTCTGAAGTAACCACTCATCTATCGGGCGTGATTCTAAAAAGCAGATTTTTCGTTGATCATCTAATACAATCATTAACGGTAATGTACAATAATATTCGTTTAAATATTCATACGTATATAAATATTTAACATAGCGTGATGCGTTTAATCAATTTCATTTATAGAATTCCAAGTATTATAGTAACTCTATTTTAGAGAAACTAAATAAAAGACAATCGTAATGTATTCTGTTGTTTGTATAAACAGATAGTAATCGCTCGATCGATTTATCGATTGATAATCGAATATCCGGTAATCAAGATCTCTGACTTTCCGGTATCATTATCGACATTACACTTCGTTCAATTTTTTGTTTATCAACGCAAGAGATTACACTAGCATTATCTTAGCTTTGACTTTTATATTTCTTTCGACTAAAGAACTATTAAAGATTACTTTCAAATATCCTTTTCGACTTCCATCAATTCAGTAACCGATTGATCAATTTGATCGAGAATCACTTCTACCTGCCGCGTATAAATTAGCGTATAAGTTCACCCCGGAACGTTTTCTAATTTTCCATAATTTGATGAAGAACGATATATACCCTGTAACAAACAGTCAGCTAAGATAATAGTTAACCTTCAATCCTTTTGGTACACTTTTGATTATTAAGATACTCGGAAATTCTTTTCTTCTATGTTAAAACTCCTTCTTCTGGAATGAAACTGAACGTGTTTTCAAGTGCGTCATAATTCCCGCCACTGGTATTGCGTTTATGGTTTCATGCGCGACGAAAGATTACGGGAATGTCACACGGGAGAAGGAACGAAGAGGTAGAACAAGTTGACAATGTCTTTCAAATAAATGCGACCAGCTTGTTTGCTCGTGAAATATTCGTTACCTGAGATATGTCGTTGGAACGGAATTCGGTGTAACAATTAGTAACAATCCGGTACGATATTTGATAATCGTAATAACAACACCGACACCATTGTTCTTTTCGTACTGTACGGAGCACGTACGGTGATCGTGATTGGGCACTAGAAACTGGAACTGTTATTCTCACTCTCCCTTGCGATTTTTGCGCCACTTTCAAAGCACTGTCAGTTGCACTCTTTTTCGTGAGATTTTTCGTCGAAAGTAAAGTATGTACTGTGTCACAGAATGTAGATAATTAAATTGTGAAAATATGTGCGCAATCCTGATTTTGTCCCGAAACAAGCCGATCCGTTGTTTATAAATGTCAACTGGAGAAGATTCCACTCGAAAGAAGAGTATTGATTTTTTATCGAAACAATGGCTCGTTGACGAAAGAAAACATCTTCGTGAGCGTTGATAGAGTACCTACTCGGAATTTTCTAATCATTTATTAAATTATATTTAAGTAGTTTAAATGGTGCTGCCACCTGCTCCTTCGAGGGATACTTTTGAGAATCATTAGACAAAAATTTATGATAGCTCATACAAGATACAACGAGATTCCATGAAGCATTTTTAACCTCTGCAAACTGTGTGTTGTTTCCTGTATATACACAATACAATTCTCCATGAAAGTGTAAACGTATACGTTCGATAATTATCGTTGAAAGATGACTGTTTGGGAGAGACTGCGGAACCCTTGTGGTTGGAGATCCGGTGCTAAACAAATCTCAGTCGATGCTATAATACCGATTTTTGCAGTTCCAACATTGGCGGTCATAGCCGCACAAACAGTTCTATGTACTGTAATCATATTCGTTGCTACTCCGTTGCTGGTATATTATTTATATCACAATTTCCTGAGGTTTCTACTGCGTACGAAATTTTTTCTAATGTGGACAATCACCAGTGTTATTATGTTGATGCTGATCTTTGAAATGAGTGTCGTACCATTATTAGAAATCTTACCAGAAGAGAATTTAGTGTTTATAATTTGTGTGGTGGGAGGTATATTGTGTGGTTATAAGAGTAGACTAAATGCAGACTCTGCTACTCAAGAAAGTACCTTGACCCAAGGTTTAGAACTTGGTGAAGGAAGTGGAGAGCTATGCATTACGTGTAGGAGAAGAGCACCTCCAAAAGCTCATCATTGTCGAATGTGTCAGACATGTATTCTGAATAGAGAATATCATTGTAAATGGTATATTCTTAGTTTATATAGAAAATGATCTTTATCTTATGTAGTGATACAGTTTCTATTTTATATTGTAGGTTGGATTGTTGTATAGGTTCCAGCAATTTAAGATGGTATCTAGGATGCTTGTTTTTTTCAGCCATAGCTTTTATCTATGGTTCCAATTTAACTATGACTAGTGTCTGCCATCCATTTATACTTATTGGTACTGTCCTTTTGCCAGATGACTGCAGTGATGTATATCATCAATTGGAGTATGTATTATTTCAGTTATATTTTCCATTGAGGGACTGCAATTAATAAAGAATATATAATCTACTGAAATTAATTACAATTAGTGGTGTAAAGTTGTACTTGGGGCAAGCACAACACTTCTCATTATTAAGATCCTCAGAACTAAACTGGAAAGATACTGAGGATCTACAATGTAAACTTTAATAATCAGAAGATAGTGATAATTGTGGAGACTTCTGTTAACGTCGTAAATATTGTAATATCTCTTATTTGCTTTCTGACAATATAAAAGTTGAATAGATAACGTGTCGCGCAACTGTTTGCTTCAAGTACCCAATTGATATTTAATAATGTACATATTGTTCCAGCATTGCCCTCTGCTTCATCTCGGCACTCTACAGCCTGCTTGTTGGTATAGTGGTACTTTTCTACTTAATATATCATCTTTGGTTAATATACATTGGTACAACATCAAATGAACGACGTCTTCTTGAAGCTGGAAGCCAATATGACAATGGAATATTAAAGATTGTATCTCGATTGTTTTGCTGCAAAACTTAGATATTAAATATAGACTAGATTATTAAATTTAATTTATATGGGAGACTATAGTTTTCATTGTGCAGAGGGCATTAAAAAATCTTAAACAATGAGGTCAAAACATCAGGCATAGCGGTATGTGAGTCATAATGTAGACTTCAATATTAGTTCAAGCACACCTTTCTTTATTAATATACTTTTTACTTACTCTTGTTTTTTTTTTACAATAGTAAGATAATTTATACTTGAACTGTTGCTCATGATACTGAACTCCATAATAACATTTCACAATGCAATAATGCTGATTTTAGTTAATGTACTGGTTACTTTCATTTCACTACTGTGCACATTATTTATATATTTATTGTAACTGTGATAAAGTGGCCATTGTACGATTAATGCAATAAATTATATTAATCAATCGTGTATAGTACATCTACGGTCTAAACATAAAGAAATTACATGTGATAAGTGTCCGCATTTTTTCATGCAAAATAATATAAAATAGTTCACGTATCCATAATTTTGGTAACATTATAATACAGTCTTCATATTTTATTTTCATTAATAGAAAATAACTTTAATCTTCCAATGCTACACCTCTCTGTTTGGGATCGAAGTCAGGAATCACTGTTTGCACCAATTGCCTCAATTCATTTTTCCGTTTTTCGCTTTCTATAACATCTGCTGCAATTGTGAGATACTTTCTCCACATAAAAAAGTATCTAAACTTTAACTTATTTACATAGTGACAGGTAACTAATTTTTCCTTTCTTTTACATTCAGCTTTAAGTTCTAAAGTTATTGTTTGCCATAATCTAAAGTATTTATCTAACAGCTTCATATCAGAGAAATCAGTGGCTACTTGATAGCTCAAATTCACCTCATTAGCCATCAGCTTCCATTCCCTAAAAGCTCTCACCATTAAATTTCTATTATGAAAAGATTCGGCAATCTCAACCTTAACTTCATATTGAGTCTTAGTCTCTTGTTTCCACATTATAAATATTTTTCTTGTCAAGCTTTTTCTGTACTGATTATCTGCCTTTTTAACATTACTTTTTTTTTCTTCGATAAGAGCAATTAATGGCTCCATTAAATAATGTCGCAGCAGGTATTTCCGATAAAATTTATCTGCTATATGGTTCAGTTTCTTAAATCTTTCTATTTCACGAAGTCGGTTCTGTTCCTGTTCTTTGCGCAGTCTTCTCGCCTCGGCTACGGCCTGTTAATAAATGAGTAAAAAATTCATTACATCGCGTACGATCATATAATAAAAATGTATTGTCGAAGAGATAAGGGAGCTTGCGAGGTGAAATTAATGCTTGTGACACTTAGTATGACATTAATATAGTTTGACCCCATATATTATCTGACCTCTTGTTGTAATCTCCTCTTCTTCTGTTCCTCCTCTATTCTCGCAGCTTCTTCTTCCTGTTTCTGTTCCTCTAATTTCTTTCTGCGCAATTCTTCCGCTAGTCTTACCCTTTCTCGCCTGGCCTCTGCTCGAGCTTCCATCCTTGATAAAAATTTTGGTGGATCCGGTGCTCGGTGGGGTACCGTTAAACTTTCATCTCTTTTCAGAAAAGATACAGAATCAATTATACTTACCTGTGAGTAATCACATAACTCGTTAGTTGTTTTGTATACTTATATTACCTGTAACCAGCTTGTTGCATTAATTGAACTAAAGTTCTCCTCGTTTTTTTCCCACAGTAGGTCAGCGTTTCTTTGGCTATGTCTACCGTGTCTTTACCCGCTTTGTAAATTTCCTTTTGCGCCTCTTTCAGTTTCAGTTCATCGATGATTCTCTTCTGTTCTGCCAATTTGGCTCTCTGTTCCTCTATTATACGCTTTTGAGCGTTTAATCGACTCTGCGCGGGCGATTCGACAATAACGGATTGAGAATAAACATTTTTCCTTATCATTTCCGTTTTGTTGGTATCTTTTGCGACCACAATACCATCTCTGGCCTTTGGTTTCCGACATTTCATCAATTCCTTTTGACGATCTGTAATCGCGCTTATAAACATTTCGATCTTCCGTTCATCAGAAATCTCTGTATCCTCCTGTTTTCGCGTATTAACCGTTTTGCTTTTTATACACGTTCTCCAAATATCAAAGTACTTCTTCGTTAGCCTCATAGTCACATTTTGTTGGATCTTCGTCTTGATGTCTCGAAGACGTTGCTCTTCCTCAGCATTATCTTTCAGAGCGTCGAAACACTTCCTTAAAATATACAAACTCTGCATCTCTGTTTCAGAATTAGACTTGTCCTTGATCGTTACTTTGATACTTCCGACGCATGGTACCTCGCATTCTACCTCTTTCTTCTTTCAAAGCCACAACTTCTCTCCGCGTTCTCCTTAGAAGTAGTCTGTAAAAGATTTTGTATATTTTAAATTATGGTAATGGGTTTCTTCCTTAATTACGTGACATTTGAACCAACATTGCGTTTAGTTTTTCTAAATGTTCCCCAGAAATCTTCGTCATCCGATGGCGCAAAGCTTCTTCTTTTGCACGTGTACGGTTTATAAAACCTAGGCCGTGATTTTTTCAGTTCCGTTTCAAACCTCCTCAATTCACGTTCCAAATATCGTTGCTGCTTCTTCAAATACAATTGCGCCTCCTCCTCCTGTGTAAATAATCTGCGAAGTGTACATTTTTAAGCAGGAATTACTTTCTTTCCTTTTTGAAAAGCACATCGTACCTCTTGGCTTCCGTCAGAACAGAACGTTTCGTGGGTGAAATGGATAAATTCTCCCTATGTATTCGATGTCTTGCATCCATAATTAAGTTTGGATCAAGAAACGTTTTCTCTTCGTCCCTTAGCATTCGAAGTTTTTCCGTAGGGTGGAAAATATCTACTTTCAACATTTGATCCATCAGATCGGTCACTTCGTTTACGCGTATCATGACTGTTTTATATTTTAATAAAATACGCAATGATGGTACTAAATGTATCGGCTAATATATCGAAACACAATACAAGTCTCTTGTTGACGCGTTGTTGTTTCGTTGTTAAGGAAAGTTATGAAAGGTACCCCTGTACACGCAATTGAACCACCCCAACCCCATTCATAAATCAGGGGGTAGAAATAAGTAGTATGGGGCGCCAGAACGCTATCGACTTGTTTCGTCCTGAAAGAATTTTCGTACTCTTATACTAGTAGCTGTGTATATATGAAACGAAAAAATATACCAATTACATTATAGTTTATATTATAAATACTTGAGTATTCAAATCAATTATATATAAACCAATAAATATTTTAATAGGACGCAAGAAAATATAAACTTGCCAACTGGATACTAGTGCCTAGGTATTTGGATTTCGTAAAAAATGAAATTTATTGCAAATCGCTATGATTCTGCAAAAAAATGTAATTTACTCCGAAATTTCTCGGCAAAATTTCATTCGACAATTCGAAACTTTCCCGCCATTGCAGTGGTGCTCCGTCAACATTATGAAACTGATAACGTTAATTGTTGACGAACCAGTGTGCTGCAGCAGGTGCATCACAGGACAAAAAGTGCATCGACTTCGAGAACTAATGAATTGAGGATGGTAAGTCTTCCTCTTTCTAGGACACAAAGATTAAACCATTGTATGCTTATTTCGAAATTATCGAAAGTATTATCGTACCCTATCAGTCGTCCTGAAGTCACGCGAATGCATTCGTTGTGGTTAAAGAACATCAATTTCTTTGCCTCCATTCGTTCTGTAATAGCGGAACTATTTAGTTGTATTCTCAAAGTTCAATTTTAACAGGTAAAGGACGTTGTAATATTCGTGGTACAAAACGAGAACTAAAATGGATCCAAGGGGCCCTCCTGAGGGGGCCCCTGTTCATTCCTTTGAAATTCTAAACATTGATAAAGTGTCTGACACTTCAGTGAATTGGCCTGCTGATCATTCACTCCATTCATCAATGTGTGAACAGCCTAAAAAAATGAATAACAAATTATTATTTTTAACTGTAAGTAAACTCCATACAATTGTGTTTCTACCAATTCCTTTTCTTAACTAACAACAATTGAATTTATTTGTTTATTAGGTGGAGTACGTGGAAGATCAGACTCGAGAATATCCTAGACTGTTCCCAACATACGAACAAGTTTCCTTTTCCCCCAGAGCTTCTTCTCCACTTTCTGACTTTGAACACCGTGTTAGTCCTCTTGACCCAAATATGAGTTCAGCTGCTAGGTATTCACCTACTCCTGTACAACTTCCACCATCTCCTTTTCATAATGCTGTTGTTGTTTTACAAGGTCCATCTTCTCCTTTAATATCCCCCCCCGAGTCAAATGAAAGAACATCTGTTAACTATGTTTCTCAGTTGACGCATCCAATAGATGCACAGAGTGTACAACAGACAGATAATAATCCTGACTTTGTTGCCAATGAGAATGAAGAACAGTTGGTCCCTGGTGTTAGTAGTGAATTGATTCTGATGCAAGGTAAATTTCACTGAACAATATCCTTAAAACACACACTTCTTAAAACACACTTCCTTAGGTAACTGATGCAAGGTAAATTTCATTGAATACTATCATTAAAACACAGTTTATATTGTAATTGCGAAATATATTTACAGAAACTAATGCTGGATTAGTATCATCAGCAACTCCATTGATGCTTACAGCAATTCCTAGTACAGACTTTGCATTAAGTAGAGATTTTCTTGTTATGCAAGATGATCAGATAAACGTTATAAATTCGTTTAAAACTCAAAATATTGATGTAGATGATGCTACTTTATCATCTGCTGCAGAAAATTCAAACAAAGAGAATGAAACAAACGCTTTGGTTGAGCTAAAGGGACAAGAGATTAATCAGATATTAGTGAATACGGAGGTACAGAAGGATAGTGAAAAGCAGAATATTAGACGTTCCAAACGTCGTATAAACGATAAAACAGATTCTTGTATGTAATTGCATCATTAGATTTATAATTTTCTTAATACAATTCTAAGCTTATTTTTGTTTGTAGGTTGTGACGAAGGTGATGATGTCTGTACTGGAGATAATTGTACATCACATAATGTATGCACAATAGCAGATCAACCTGTACCATCACGTGCTATAGCTACACTGCCAGGGTCGTATCTATCCATAAATAAATTGTCTGAATCCGAAATCATATTAGGTGGATCCGATTATGGAGTATTTGCAAAACGCTATATACAAAAACGTACTCAATTTGGTCCAATAGAGGGCATTTTGTACCCTTATGATGGTTCTCCATTTAAAAATGAATTGCCACTACTCTACGAAGCCGAAAACGAGCAATTTTTAAAAGTAGACGTTTCAAATGAAAGTACGTGTCCACACTTTTAGAAGTAATTATTAACAACTCAAATGTTAATTTATAATATCTTATTCGCATTGCAGATACTTCAAATTGGATGCGTTTCGTCAGACCTGCATTGACGTATGAAGAACAAAATGTAGTAATTTGCCAACAACGCGATGGAATAGTATTTCTTACAACAAGGCATATTGTGCCAATGGAAGAATTAAAGGCTGGTCCTAGCACTGATTATGCAGTTCGTAGGAACTTAATAGTACTGAAACCTGTGCAAGAAACTAAGGGTGATAAAGGTACATAATAATTAGTTATGTAAATAATCATTTAGGTGTAATCGTTATCCATTTAACTTCTAATTACAGAATCAAAAAATCAATTATTTTCCCGGACACGATTAGAAGATAATCAGTCTCGTCGCATGAAAGTCTTTCACGGTATAAATTTAAAAGAAAAGGAAAATTCGAGACAAAATAATTCGAAGGAATGGAAATGTTCCGTTTGCAGTTTAATTTTTAGAAAGCCATTGCTGCTTAATTTACACACTCTTGTTCATGGTACTGATAAAATAAAAACGAAGATTTCGAACACTATTTGTCCACAGTGTGGACTGCGCTTTCAGAAACAGAAAGAATTAGTTAATCATGTCTCACAACACGGTAGATTTACTTTTAAAAAAAAAAACAGATTGACTCCTTTGTCTACATATAAGTGTTCGATGTGCTATAAACGTTTTGCTACAAAAGTACGGTTACAACAGCACTGTTTGGTGCATGGTGCTGAAGACCAAAAACCACTGCCATGCAACATTTGTTTCAAAAGATTTATGAATAATTCAGCCCTGTCTTGTCATTTAAAAACACACAGAGGTAAATCGTACTTGTATTGAATAATATTTAGCATAGAAAAACTTTCAAATCTTTACGTATATCCGTTTTATTCTTATTCAGAAAATAAACAAGTGTTTGAATGTCCAATGTGCCGAGAACTATTTAGTCAGAGCATCACATTGAAAGATCATATTGAAACTCATAAGAAAGAAGACGATACTTTCAGCTGTCCCTACTGCCAAAGAATATTTATGAAATATTCCGTTATTCGCAAGCACATTAGAGCGCATCATTGCGAAAGAAAACACAAATGTCAAGTCTGTACAAAACGCTTCGCTACAGTTGACAAATTACAAATGCATCTGCTGAAACATTCTGATCATAGGTACACTGAATTCAATATGCTATACAAAAATAAATATTACACACATTATATAATATTTTTTACAGAGAATTTCATTGTGCCAATTGTGGAAAACAATTTAAAAGAAAAGATAAATTAAAGGAACACATGACGAAGTTGCATAATTCACAAACAGCTACCGAAGAACAAATGTCGCAAGTTACACAGACAAAGAAATTTGTTCCGAAGGTATTCTTGTGCTATTGTTATATGTAGCATTTAATGGAATATTCAATAATACAGTTATGTATTATATAATATGAACAGGTAAACCCTAATGATTACAATCGCTTCATTTATAAATGTCATCAATGCCTGGTGGGCTTTAAACGAAGGGGAATGCTTGTTAATCATTTGGCAAAACGTCATCCTGATGTTGCACCAGAATCTGTTCCAGAATTGAACTTGCCTATCTTACGCCAAACAAGAGACTATTACTGTCAATATTGTGACAAGGTTCGATACGATCTATTAATGACGTAAGTCAGCTTATACTTAAATTATATCTTTATATTATTCTAAAGGTCTATAAAAGCAGCAGTAAACGGAAAGCACATATCATGAAAAACCATCCGGGAGCTGCTTTACCACCGAGTAATAGGCAAAAGGAGTCCGATTATTCTGATCTACCAAATCCAACGTTTAGTCAAACAGTTGGTAGTGTTACAACTACACCTCAGGGTTGTCAGTGGTGTCACAAACAGTATGCTAGTAAAGTGAGTACTAAATCAAATAATCGACTTGTAGCTGGATATATTGTAAAAACTTGAAGAAAAAATTAATTTGTTTTCATAGGCAAAGTTGTTACAACATCAACGTAAGAAGCACTCTAATATGTTGGAACCCGCTGACCAAGTACCACGGACGCGCAGCCGACAACCACAGAATCAAAATCAACCCCCTATACTTATCGAAGATCAGTTCGTGTTATCCGAGTATATTCAAGCGTGCGACACGAATTCCGAGTTCTTTAAGCCGAAAGTAATCAAAATATCCGAGGATGTTGATCTCATAAGTAACGGATTGGAACTTGTCGGGCAACAGTTTGTTCGTATGCGAGACATACGTTGAAAGAAGCCATGGCGACCTCAATGCGAGGTTTTGTCAATTTACTGAGATATGAATCTCATGAATTTGTGCACAGTGGAGGAACATTGTGCTTTTTGCTGTCGTTGCCAAATAAGGGTGTCGTCGCCCACGAGGAGCCATTGATGCTCCGCTGGGAAATATTTAGGCCACAGCTTTGTTGACGTCGGTGCGAAACACTCGGCGTCGATTTGTTGGTTGTACGGTTGACATAGACGTCGCGACCTTGACTAGGTCGTGGCATTGAAAACTTTGTTGGAACGGAGTATACACTGTTTTATGAAAACTTTCGAGCCCAATGGGCAAACACAGGAATGAAGATTTAAGCCTAAACACACAACGGGAAACACAAACATGGAGATTTAAGACTAAACACAACAGGAAACATGTAGTTATTGAGATCTATGCTCAAGGTATTACGACTACAGAGCGCAAAAAGGTAGAGCAACTCCTTGTACTGTTGGTACATTTCTCTGACATTAACTCCTAGTAGTTTCTTTTAAAATTACAAACAAAAAAGGCTTCAATTCGATGTGATTCAATTATGGATGTTAGTGGTCGAATTTGAGCATCAAGTTTAAAGTGAAATTTAAACTCGGCTTGAATTTGAATAACACAGTTTCGCTGAATCTTATTGTTAGATCAGTATAATCTTGTCTGTGCGATATGACATTTTTTTATAGACCCGATTGTAGTATATCTACATGTCGCATTTGGCTTTCATGATAAAACAATTGTCTGTAGATTACACGAGAATATAGTAGTCCGTAAAAGATCGTTCACATTTTACTCTCTCGTAACTTACAATGTTTCGTCGTGATCGCTGGTCTCTATCATTCTCGTGTAGAGGAAAATGTCTGTATTTTCGGTCATAGCTCTTCAATCGAAAAAATTCTTTTTCGCGGGATCGACCCGACCAGTTTCGCTCTTGCGCGATCTAGCGCGACTAATTCGCATCCATCATATGCTCATCGAATTGAAATATGTGGTTGAAATTGACGGTATTCAATAGTTACTTAGACAAGAAATACTTTTGTCTTTGTAATCTTAGGATGCATGTAAAATCTGTAACGTTTGGTGAATAGATTCATGCGCACTTTATCGATTCATCGAATTTCCATTTATACAGAAAACACTGAAAAGACACCGCGAATTACAATTTCCAGCGCGTAACCTCTTTAAATAACAGATTGCCAAGAGAGATACGAAATTTATTTTACATGCATTATGTATGTACACATAATATGATACATATTATGTCGAAGCGAAGACAAAAGAGTGCATGTTTGTTAATGTTGTTGAGTACATGGAGAACTGTATTGTAAACATGACTTAAATAAAGTTACCCAGTGACTGACATACGTACGTTTAACTATACCGGAAGATCCGGTAATAAAAAATATTTAGAAGTGTATCGCGTGTACAAAGTAAAGATAAACGTTTTCGACCGGACAGATTTGCTACAAGAATAATTTCCATTTCTCTGTTTATCTAAAAAACTAGTGTCGTCATTTAGCACGTCTAAAAGTCTGTTTTATCTATTTTTGCAAATTTTACTTTTAAACTTTTCGCTGACGATAGCTAGAGGACCAACCGCGTCAGGTTTAAGTGCACTCGCGTTGGATACTGTCGCGATCGAGGTACCTCCTTTTTGCAACTGAGCCATTTCGTGCAACTGTTTTTGCATTACAGTCAAGGAGACTTTGTTCGCTGAGAAGAAATCCTTCATAGAGATCATCTCTCCAGACATCCTTCTAGGCATCTCTGCAATGTCTCCCTTGATAGAATCTCTTCCGACTATTCTCGTGCCCCTCCTCTTCGAGAAATACATCGTTGATACGGAGGACTTCCTTCTCGGAAAATGTGGCGCGATGATATCCTGATCTCCGGATTGTAACTTCTGTATAATGTAATTTAATCCTTGTTTTATCACGATCGATGTCACGTTTAACAGGGAATACGTGCAACAGCAACCGGCCAAAAGGAACGCAACATTAACGAAACGGTACCTGTGTCCAAGAAAATGCGAATCAGTAACTGCAATGTACGTGAACAGTAACAAAATACGTACCAATAAACATAAGAATAGTGCGTTTTTTCCGTAGCGACGAAGTCTCCGAAGCCAATGGTCGTGAAGCTAACGAAGCAGAAGTATAGAGCGTCGAAGTATTCCCAATCCTCGAACGGGGCATAAATAGCAGCGACGCAACACACAATGGTAGAAGAGAATAACAACAGATAGAGCATCACCCAGTAAACGCTCGGTTTCCACTGATCCAGGTCCATATCGTTGTCATCATCGTCACATACGTCCGGTACCGACGATCTCTGCCGCTCCAATTTTTTTGAACCGTGCCGTGTTGTCAGCGATGTCTTCCGAATACGTTTTCTTAAACGGTGCACATGAATGATCCGCAAAATCCAGGCAAGAAACGTGATGATTCGTTCGAGAAACAAATTGAAGAACAGAATTCCACCTGTACCAAGGAAATTAATGTTTCTTCGTTAATCGATCTTATTAGACAGTAATGAATATTTTTACCGGAACAGCCAATGAATCCGTAGATAATAACGGCAACTTTACCCGCCGTCGTCTGTGGCGCGGTGTTCCCGTATCCTGGAAAACGGATTCAGAATCAGGTCTGTAATTCCTTTGGATGCAATTCAGAATACTGGGCTAAAGGGATTGCAGGGGATAACTGCAAGACTAGGTCGCAAGATATTAAACATTCTGGAATTCACCGGTACATTCTTGCGCGTGCCGCGGGCGACGACCCTTTACCCCTTTATATTCATCGCAGTTCTGACCAAGTTTCGCGCGATAATAACAGTAGTCAATAAATCGACTTCCAGAGAACGATTGGAAAATACCGAAACGCACGAAATACGAGGTATGTGGGGCGAATGTTGCAAAACGTTTCGCAATAATATTGTTTACATACTCGATGGAAACATTTTCCGAAACCGAATGAAAATATAGGAGTACGATTACGATAAAGTGTACATCGCACACGTTCTACTGACCCGTTATTTCGGTTCAATTCCACGGTACGAAACGTAACACGCAGAATTTCAAATTAGGCCACGATGTTGTTTCTTACCGATCGTGGAAACGATGGTACCGACGAAGTGAAAGCTGCCAGGAAAATCCCATCGGCGACTCTTGTTGATGATGCCGGAGGACGAAGCGTTTCCATAAGCGTACAATAGTTCGTCTAGTCTCTGAAGAGCGACCGGTCCACTTTGCAGATGATGCCTCCGAAATGTATGGTACACACGCCAAAACTCTGCCGCCTGCACGGCGAACGGAAGTTTAGCATAAATGCATAAGCGTTTACCGCGATTTTATCGACTCATACCTTTATACACTTCATACCTGTTGTATTTCAAGGTCAGCCTCCAATCGCTGGAAGAGTGCAGCGCCAGCGAGCATGTACACTGTCAGAAGACCGAAAAGAAGGATGAACCTCGAGTTGTCCTCCCCGAGGCAACTGCACACGCACATCACCGGCGATTCTCATCTCTCCCTCTTTCTCTGAACACAAGTGACTGGACGCGCGATCCCCACCTTTACTTTTCATCCGGGTCGGCGCAAACTCGGCGAAGACATCCGCGAAGATTTACGGATGCATCCCCCTAATGAGCATTACAAAGACGCATTATTTAGATTATCCGTTTGAATTTCACGCTTAGCTACTGAATTCACTCATTGGGGTATCTAGGTAAACGTAATATTCAGCAAATCGTAAGCTTAATCAAATTTACTCTTATTTTATTACGGTCGTGTTTTCCATTCACGTAAAGTCTCTACTCGTTGGAGTTTCTATTAAAATGGTAGCTTACGGATTGTGTCAGATTTAATTTATTTAAATCCTAATAACGCCTGAATTATTCGTACGTTACGTAACTCTGTACGGAAACTAAGTCGTAGGAAATGTAGGCCACCGCTACACCCAACCCTGAAAACGGTTCTTTGACACGCTAAAAATAGAGACGAAATCGGTATACAAAACGAGACCTTTTTGTGGATAAAGGTGTAGCATAAACTCCGGAAATAATTATTTCATGAATGCTATGGTACTTTGGATTGCATCCCTAGATACGTGTTGATTCCGTTTAACCTTGCCTTTGCATCTCCAAGTAGAATCTCTTCGACGAAGCAAGAATGGGATATATTCAGGATACACGAAATAAAATGATACCGATTTATAATAAAAAATAGAGTTTCTTAACAGTTCCTGCAGATGATCTCTTGGCGCTACAGTTTTCATATAAATACTACAAACTCGGCACACTTGACTCTTACATCGAAATACTTGTAGGTACATGCGTATAAATCTATAAAATTCATAACATCCGCATTAACGACTATAATACTATTAGATACGCCGTCCGAGCAAATGGATTGCGCAATAACGATTTACATTACGATTCAACGAATCGTGCTTATAATACAATTTTCAATGCCTCGTTTGCGGGCCTTCTTCTAACTTTCGCCAGACAACCTGGAATGAATTAAAACTATCATCAGTACGTGTTATATCGATATTACATTTACAAGGGATTCCATAGGGTATAGAAAAGAACTTACGTTACACATTTCTCTGACTAAAGCTTTTTCCCCGTCGTGGCCGCCTTCTCTTTCAAGCTGTTCCCTGACCTCGAGAACCTGAAGAGCTCGTACCACTGCTTCCGGTCGACCTCCTAAATGTGGATTATCGCCAGGACTATTTGGATTCTCCCAAATTTCACCCGGGGGTACTTCCCATCCTTGTGCCCGTGCCTGTAGGACACTTTTATCTTCCTCCAATTGCTTGACTCGTTGTTCTAAACTCTTTACGTACTGCATCGTTTGATCTGTAAAATGTTTTCGATGCTTTCGGTCGGGTAAACGTAATTTTTGTCACTTGAAAGGCAGGCTGCTTCCCTTCGAAGAACTTACCATTAAATGTAGACGCATGCCTAGGTCTTGGGAGAGCAGTTTCTTCGGCATTGGTACTCGAACTTGAACCATCACCGTCGTCCCTTTGGCCTCCACCCCGCTCTTCGTCCAGGTAAAGACACAACTCCTTCAGCTCTAGATTATCCTTGATTAACTCTTGCTGCTTGTTATCCAACTGACGTAATTTATTCTGGTAGGCGGAGACTTCCTGGCGCATAACGCTCGCAGTATACCTTCCGAATCTCTGCCATTCCCTCGCCAACTTCCGTCCTTTTTGGCGATCGTCGTCCAGAAAGCAACAAAGATCCCGCAGCTCTTGGTTATCGTCGCTTAATCTTTGGTTCGCCTCCTTCAACGCTCGCAACTCGCCGAGCTGTAAACAGACACGGTCCCGCATAATACATATGTATGTACGTATTGCATTAATTTAAAATGTGAATTTGAAATTTTTATTATCTAAGATCTTACTAGACTAATTCATTCGAACACAATTTCTTATAGTGCATTATATATTCGTGAAAAGTATCATCATCGATTCCCAGTATCGGTTATCGAATTCGCCAAATTAAAAAGAATCTGACTGTCGTCGCGATCGTTCACGGTCAGACTCACATGTGCGTGACTGGTTGAAATTACGATGGTGAGCTCGACCCGTGTGACCTAGAAGAGCCTCAAAAACTTCCGTGTAACGTGCTCAGGAGTATGTAAGTAACCAGAAACGAAGGGGGACCAAACGAATACAGTGCTTTGAAAACAAAAGTAGCTTTGATTCATCGTTAACTTCGAATGAAGATCGAAAAACCGGGAAACATCTTAAAGTTTTGCCGTGAAAAATTAAATCCGCCCCGGAAACATGTAACAGATCCGAAGATTTCATATTTTTGTAGAATTTTTGTTCATTATCTGCGCATGTAATAACGTTATCTGGTTTTCAGATATTAATCGGAAAACACACGGGACTCACCAAGCTCTGTATCTGTCGGTTCTGCTCGGCTGCGAGCCTCGCGATATCGCTCTCTGTCTTGCGGACGAATTTGAGCATCTCCACGGGTCCGAGTCTGAGGAACTCGTCGTCGGTGATCCTCTGTCTGATCGGTGGCGTTTGTGCAGTGTTTACCGTGGGAGGATACTGACCGTTAGGTGGCAAGTACTGACCTTGGCCGACCTTGGCCTGAAGGTAGCCGTGCGGCTGGGTTTTTGGGAGGGCCGTTGTTATAACAGCGTTACTGCCTTGAGGATGATGTCGATGCTCTATCCTGGGCGAGTATTTGCTCTGCGCATCCTTCTGCTGCGGGACCGGTCGCGGTTGTGCCGTTTGATGATGACTCAAGGTCGCAGCTGAACCTTGAACAGCGGTCGACACCGAGGTCGACACAGAAGAGCCAATACCAAAATGAGGATGCTGATTTTTTAGGATGCCGGTGGTTGGTTGCGGCGGTGGTTGATATCGCGGTGGCACTTGCTCCACTGCCGCTGACTTGATCACGTGCGACGGATGCTGCGGCTGGGACTTACTCTTATTGGACATCGCGGCTAATTTAGCTCCAGGCTGTGCCGTGTCCCATTTCAGAAAGTCCACCACCGTGGCTTCTTCTTGCCGGCTTACCTCGTACGACCCGCTAAAATCTGGGTCAATGTGCGGTCCCTCTTTCTCTTACTCTCCCGCACTCTCTACCTATCTCTCTCTCTCTCTTTCTCTCTCCCTCTTCCTCTCCTTTCTCTTTCTCTCCGAAGATGAGATTTACCACTTAAGTGCTGGCCCGTCCAAATACCCCTGCCTTACCTCCGCGAGCTTTACCTTATCGGCCAACAGGCCCCTGTGCCGTGGGTCAAACTATGCCGTGCGTCTTCTTCGACACCGATGTGGACCCCTCTGAGATACCTTGCATATTCTCTTCACGAGCACTGTTCTTCGCAGTTACTGCGCGTTTGTTAAATCAGTACTCCACTCACTCGGAATTTTCAAGGCACTGTTGTTTATGATTGTTCTTGGATCTATTGCTGGATACTTATTGCTTCACTCTCTTCGACACTATTACACAGTTCTTCGAGCACAGCTTCTGTTGCTTCAGCGTATTCTGACAAATTCTGACAAAGTCCTCGCAGATATACTAGAGGCCGTGACAACTTTGTTATCGTTGAACTCTTGCGCTGAACGAATCCCCGATGCCACGTACGGAACAGCCTTGGCTTCGACGCAGTATTAAAGAGTCGTCGTCCTCGCGTTACGCTTAAGCTCCAAACGATCGCGCGGTATGCTCGCATTCCATCTGTCAGCGGCGGTTCGATCGACGCATATAAGCATAGTTCGACTACGAAAGCAACTAGGAACACAGAGGCTCTGGCCAGGAGTCTGGTGTTCCCGTCTGTCCGGCCCAAGGCACTCTCCCGCTTGATTTTTTCCTCACAGAATCCTGTGGATACCGGCGATATTGCACTCCCGAGAGCTAATGCGCTCGATCGGGCCCCCGTTTTTTCTCACTGCCGGGCCGCCGCATTTCACAAGCAGCAGTGCCGTAACACCGAGTGGGGCATTCCAATGAAACCTTGTCGTCCGTGACCGCTTCGCACCGCACCGCGACGGATAGGCTTTCACACACCGCGTGTTCAATTGTTAACCGATTAGAACGCTGAACCGTTTCCGACTGAACAATTTCTCGCTCCCTACATTCAGTCTCTGACATACACAAGGAAGCGTAACGATTCGATCGTTGACAACACCCGTCTACTCCAGAACAGTATATTCTCCTAGTTTGCAAATATTATCTTATCACATTCATAATCGCATCATGTAATTTCAATTTATGTCGAATCACCGACACCCAGAACGTCGGCGTAGATCAAGGGTTCGCGTGAAAATCGCGCACTAGAAACATAGCGATGAGCAGGGCCCTGCGATCCCAGAAGCGATTGCCGACGATTCTAGGGCCTTAAGGTCGCGACGCGGGATCGTGACGCAAACCTCTGATTGGGCCGTCCTGCTGTTTCAGGAGGGGGAATTTAACAGCGTGCCTTGCCTCGTGGGAGGTTCACAAGAACAGAATGTTGCGGCTGCGAGAGGCCCCAATCTCGGTGCACCGACTCTCCCCGGGCTAAGACCTCATGCTTTGCAACTTGCAACGTCGACTCAACAGAGACGTGTTGGTTTTTCTTACGCCTTACTGTTAGACCTCTAATCCTGTAAATTCTCGAAAGAATATTTTTTATTATTAATCCCGTTAAACTCAGGAAGAGAATAAGATAATGTTGAGTACTAAGAGGTGATCTGATTTATTATCAGAATTATTTGCGATGGATAAACTACAATATTTTATAAGTTTGAATAATATTTAAGCCTTGTTTTACTGAATTTATGCACATATTGTTATAAATATTTTGTAAAATCGTATATATAAGTAGTATTTAAATTTGTTGTGAAATTTATTTAAATACTATTAAGTGGTACAAAACAATTAAGTGGTACATATGTGTTGTTTATTAAGCCTATTACTACGACTACCACATATTTTAAATAAATAAATAAATAGTAATTGGTAAACTTAGTTAAATTGCATTAAAATAAAATTGAAGTTCAATTTAGCGCGAAATTTGAATTTGAAAAAGCGCGCGAAAACTGCAAAAACGGGAAAATTATAAAATTTCGGTAAACACTTGGTGGTGGAAATTGGAACTAATTCTAGAACTTTTGACCTAGTTCTCAAACTCGCCACATGTCAGTTTCTTCCAGTTTCCCGCGCTTTTTGTGAAAGTTCTAGAATTAGTTCCAATTTTCGCGACCAGGTGGCTACCGTCATTTTAGCAATTTCTTGATTTTGCACCTTTCGCGTGCTTTTTTTTAATTTTGAGAATGTATTATTCTGCTATTTGATAGCTGAGAGATAGTGCTGGGATTAATAAATAACGCATATGTATGATTTGACTGTCTTTTTATTGAAAACTCTTTAAAAAAATATACAATTTACAATGGTATTTATATAAAATTAACAACAATTGTCTTAAATTCTACTTATACATAATAATTTTGTTGTAATAAATTCACAAAGAGCAGCTTGTTTTAACGCGCAAAATCTTCTTATGTCACGTAAGACCACTTCCAATTGATATGATACATTTGTGGTTCTGATAATATGTGTATCGTGCTATCCGTTGAACTATAAATAAGTTCTTGTATATGCTAACGTGACCAGCATTACATGGGACACCCTGTATACAATTTGTATACATAGATATATATAGCATATATTGAGTCTTATTGACAATGAACAGAAAACAAATAGGTGTTTGAATTTGTTTGCATTATGATATCGCATTGTTATTTTTGTCCAGGTTTTATTCAAGTGAAATTTATTAGATAAATAGATTAATGATATTTTTATTATAAAATGTGCGAGGAAGTTGTAACCTCAACAAATTTTCCATTCATTTGTAGTTTAATCATAATTCTACACAATAGATTGGCGTCAAACCCATAATGACGTATCCGAATTGCGTAACGTTATCAGGAAATACAAACTTTTATATCTCTCGTATATTCTCACCGAGGTATGCAGTATGTTTCCTGCTGTCGTGTGGCGAGGTTAATTGCTTACGTGTCAAACATCAAGGTACAATTTGTCCCATTTTTTTATAACTATTTGTAACTTTTTTGTATGTTGTGCGAGATATGATGTTAATAAATATTATGAGTAGACTGTGAATTTTATCAATGTATAGTTCACTCAAACAACACAGTATAATTAACAACTTAATACAATATAATGAAGTATTTACTTGATTTGCAAGTTGATAGTACCTTTAATAGAATAAACAGATTTTTGGCTGGTTTTACTTTGTATAAATTGATCTGTGCCAATCTATATTCACATAATCATTCATAATCTAAATGTTACATTTAAGTTTAATGTAGAAGACCCAAACATGTTGTAGTCTAACTTGAAACAGAATGTAAGAATGTATATTAATTTATGGCACAATAACTGTTAAATGTGATATTAACAATTAGCACAAAAAATAAAACAATGGGAAATGATTCCTGGAATGTACTGGTGACGGGAGGTGCTGGTTATATTGGTTCTCATACAGTATTGGAACTAGTAGAAGCAGATTTTACGGTGGTGGTAATAGACAACCTTAGTAATGCTTATAAAGGTGAGGAGTAATACATCAAATTAGAAAAAATATTTGTCAACATTTTATTATATTCTTTGAAATTGTACTAACATTTGTTGCCTTTGTTTGGATGAAACTATATAGAATTGTTAACTATAAATATTTAATCAGTGCACTTTTAATTCTTTTCCCTATTCAAATTGCCATAACTATTTGATAATTATTATATACTTCAATACTTCATCTACAGGAGACAGTAATGTAAAACCAGAATGTTTATTACGAGTAGAAAAATTGACAAATAACCAAATTACATTTCTTCCATGTGACATAACAAACATCAATGAGTTGCGAGATGTATTTAAAAAGGTACAATTAATAATTATATCAAGGATCAAAATATGCAATTAAAACTACAATTATTTGTATTTTAGAATAACTTTCATTGTGTTATACATTTTGCTGCTTTAAAAGCTGTGGGTGAATCCTGTGAGAAACCATTAGAATACTATAAAACAAATGTTAGTGGAACATTGAATTTGTTAGAAGCAATGAAAGAGTATAATGTCAAGAATCTAATATATTCAAGTAGTGCCACTGTTTATGGAATCCCAGAAAAGCTTCCACTAGTTGAAGACATGAATACTGGCAACTGTACAAATCCCTATGGAAAGACAAAGTACATGGTTGAAGAAATTTTAAAAGATTTATGCATATCTGATAAGGTATAACTTTTTAATATGTTTAATTTTTGTTGCAATTCAGTGTTTGTCACAAAAATATTTCTAGGCATGGTCTGTCATATCTCTAAGGTATTTCAATCCAGTTGGAGCTCATCCATCTGGCCAAATTGGAGAAGATCCTAATGGAATTCCAAACAACTTAATGCCATATATTGCTCAAGTATCTGTTGGGAAAAGAAAAATGCTAAATGTTTATGGTAATGATTATGACACTACTGATGGAACAGGTTGGTGGAATAGTAAAACAATTGTAAGTTTAAAAGTATTTGTAGTAAATGGTGTAATTTTAATATAATCTATAGGCGTTCGTGATTATATTCATATAATGGACTTAGCATCAGGCCATGTAAAAGCAATGATCTATCAAAAAACTCAATGCCCAACTGGATTCAAAGCAATCAATTTAGGTACTGGAAAAGGTTACTCAGTTATTGAAGTTATTCGCGCATTTGAAAACGCATCAGGTCGAGTGATACCATATCAAATTGTTGAACGTAGACCTGGAGATATTTCCGCTAGTTACGCAGATGCTAGTGTAGCTAATAAGGAATTAGGATGGCAAGCCACTAAGAATATTGATGATATGTGTAAGTCATACAAATACTTAGTCATCTTGATCAGTTCTCATTTAACATATAACTTATTTTAGGTAAAGACACATGGAAATGGCAACAAAATAATCCAAATGGTTATAAATCTTAATTATAATTGTTGAAGCATTGGCTAGTTAAATATTGTTTAATAGTTCAATGGTTTTTAATTATTAAGATGTAAACCATGGTGGTATCTAGTTACCAAAGTTTAAACCAAAGCTCAATTTAGATGTATATTAGTCTAGTATTAAGCATTTTCTACTTTCAAAATTAATTTCAATACATGTATCTCTGTGTAAATGTAATAATTGATTCATCCAGAAGTTTTATACAGAATGACAAACTATATTAAACTAGTGTGCCATATTGATCTAAGCACTTGCAACAAATACACAAATTGCTCCACATTAAATAAATATGATTAAGCGTCCTATAAGTACAAAAAATGCAAATTACATTCTATATGTCTTGTTACAATGTGCAATAAATCATAATTATGTTAAATAAAGCGAGAATTCTGAGATCATGGTTAAAGTCATGATTTACCACAAGAGAACCCGACAGCAGTAATACAAAGTTCATGAAAAAATTTATTTGTCCGAATAATTATTAAGTAATCTGTTATGGAAATTGTAATAAACATTAAACTTATAATGCGCACATACAAAATTTATTATGACGTGCTCGATCTAAGAATCTGGAACTAGATTTCCTCCTACCCCTACGATCTAACCCGCGCAGCCTGCGTAAGAGACCCCTGTGAGTGAGAAGGTGGGGTCATAGAGCCCCCGGGGATGGCCGGAGCGAGCGAGAGCGGGAGAGCGAACACGGTATCGGTGCTCTCCGTCGGTGTGACGCCGCCTGTGGGGGCTCTGTGACCCCACGGTCTCACCGCACGGAGTCCCTGGCGCCACCTATGGGGGCTCTGTGACCCCAAGGTCCCTCCGCACGGAGTCCCTGGCGCCACCTATGGGGGCTCTGTAACCCCACAGCCCCCCCCCGCGGGGTTCAAGGCGACGGCCGCGGGGGGCTCTGCGACCCCATGGTTTCACCGCGGGGGTTCCTGGCGCCACCTGCGGGGGCTCTGTGACCCCACGGTCTCACAGCGGAGGTCCCTGCCGCCACCCGCGGGGGCTCTGCGACCCCACGATTTCACCGCGGGGGTACCGGGCGCCACCCGCGGGGGCTCTGTGACCCCACGATTTCACCGCGGAGGTCCCAGCCGCTACCCGCGGGGGCTCTGCGACCCCACGGTTTCACCGCGGGGGTTCCTGGCGCTACCTTTGAGGGCTCTGTGACCCCACGGGCGCACCGCACGGGTTCTCTGGCGCCACCTGTGGGGCTCTGTGACCCCAAGGTCTCACTACACGGTGTCTCTTGCGCTACCTGCGGGGTTCCATGACCCCACCGTTTCCCGCCATCTTGGATTCAGAAAATGTGCCGGAAAAATTTGGGAGAATATGGGACATTAAGTGGCGCCCCCATCATTTTGTTAGCGAAAATTGGAACTAATTCCAGAACTTCCAAAACTTGAAAGTTTAGGAATTAATTATTTTGTTATTATTTATTATTTCTTATTACTTTTTTGGTTAATTGATATTAGGATAGGAGTGAAGATAGTGCGGAGATTTATGAATAACGCATATGTATGATTTGACTGATTTTTATTGAAAAAATCGTACGAAAATATACAATTTACAATAATATTTCTATAAATTTAACAACAATTGCCTTAAGTCTACTTATATATGTATTCCTACACACTGATTCGCCGTTTATGAGATAGATTCAAAGTTCGCAGCCATTAGCTCGATACTGTCTTCAGTTTATAGTACTTTACCGATGATAATACCGATTGCCCAGGCCTCACCACGAGGAGGTTGCTGCGAGTGGAGGCCCAAGGCAGGTAAATGGAATCACAAGTTCCACATCTACCCACCTTTCACAATGAACCTTATAAATAACTTAAATCTTAACTATGTAATACTATCGGTACTAAAATCCCTCGGCGGATGACTTCTTTCTTGAGCCTAAATCTATAGAAACTAAGTTGCCTCGTCGGATGTCTTCGTTCTTCACCTTAGAACTACTATCTTAACCCTTTCAGACCTGGTAATCGCATTTTGTAGATGAACTTTCTTACAAGATTTTTTTTTCAAAAAAATATCTATCAGCCTACTGAGTTAAAATGTGTAATCAAATATTTTTTTTACTCTTATGAGAAAATTCAGTTCTGAAAGGATTAATACTTCATATTCAATAGTAGAGAGTCCATATTAATCGTAATATGCACTGGCATACTATTGAATATAATCTTAATACTCTTAATGCTATTAATATAAAATAACTTGAACTAAACGCTAATATACCGAGTATTTATTCGAAAGATGAAGGAAGGGTATATATACTACGTATACCTACTCTCAGAAGGTGAGATAGAATTCGTGAAAAGTGTAAGCATACAAGACCATCCTAGAGTCACGGAGCGTACAGGGAGACAGGGGAGACAGGTTTCCCAGTGAGCGTATACTCACCTGTTTCACAACCTGCGTGACGTATCCGCGTACCGTCGGTCACGTGACATGCCTTTACCTTTCAGCGTTCGTAGGTGGTAGCAGTAACAATAGCAGCGGTCGTCTATGGTAGCCACGACAGTGTAGTGTGCCTGGCGGTAGGACGCGAGGCGAGGAGGCGCGTTCACTGGCAAAAACCGACGTGAACAGACGACGGAGTCGAACCAGTCAAACCGCGCCCAACATGACGCCAGGTGGCCATCGCGACGCAGCGACGTTCCAGTGATCTACGTTTGTTTGTGATCCGTTACGGGGATCCCCAATAGATCGTGGTGGTGGTGATCGTTCAATATCCATCGAAAGAGGACTTGTCGTTCGTCGACATTCGTGTGAACGCCCTCCGATCGAACGTAAAAGTTTGACGTAAAATCGTGATCCCGACACACGACCGTTCACGGAGAATAACAGATTTCTTTCTGGTAAGGACTGTACACACGGCGTCTTTTCCGATCGTTGTTCGAAGAGGGTTTTCAACGTAGAGTATAACGGCAACCGTGAGGCCGAGGAGTCGCGCCACAGTCGAGCTGCGATCTCTCGCGCGTGAAAGAGTACCAACGAAGAGGAAAGGTTAATGCTCGAATTTAAAATATATACGGTGGTGCACCTTTGCGTTTGCGTACAAGTTCCCCGTGGAAGTTGAATATTGACAGTGATCTGATGGATCCTCTGACGGATGTTTTCGGCGAAGTGAATGTTTACAAGGAGACAGAGGATCGAACCAAAGATCCTTGAATGATCGACGAACGTTGAATTATTGGATAGCGTAGGAGCGATACTAATAAAACCGTGTCTTGTTTGTCCACCTGTATTTACACGCTGGGGCCTAGAAATTCTGTGCCGAATCAATCCACGATGTACATTGGCGATTAATCGTTCGACGCGTTAATGACACGTTCAGTGAAAGTGTATTGGTCCGATTCACGCGCGTCACGAACCTGTACGGATCGCATCATCGTTGTGTGACGCATCTGAATATCCGCGGAAAAAGAACGAGATTCGTAGAACACGAACCGGATTGCGTGTTAAATATACTATACCTTTGAAATCTGTCGATGTAAACGGTTTTATCGGTGTACAAATATCGTTATCAATTTTTTTTTTCCCGTAACCGGCCCATGCTCATTCAGCTAAATGTTGCAACAAGTGTCACTGGAGTGTCCGAGGCTCCTGAGCAAGACGACGCACAAAGTGAAAGACCTTAAGCTACATGATCGTTCGAATATTCATAATTCATGGTTCACGCAGGATCCGGTGACAGAGTGATTCTTCAGACTTCAGACTTTGGATTGAGTGCAAGAAAAAAATGCTACTGCCAGGTCTGCTGTTCGTTGTTCTGGCTGTCGTTGGCGGACAGTCGGACGAAGGGTTCGACCAGTCGTCCATTTACTACACCGAGCCAACTTTCATTAACTCAAGTAGCGGCAATGCGAACAGGGGCCTTACGGAACTAAGGGACGGTCATATTGTCAGGGGACAACGAGTACTGGAAAGATCCAAAAGCCCTTATCTGGTCCGGGAGGATCTGTTCGTCGAACGGGACGGCGAACTGGTGATCGAGGCAGGAGTAGAGATTCGATTCGGTCCTATGATCGGTATCACTGTTCGTGGCATCGTTACTGCGAAGGTAAGTCACTCGTAAAAACGAGGTGTAAAACCGAGTGCGTTACGATGCTACTACGTGGAATACATTTCACGGAAGGTTGAGTACAAAGGTGGTTACAGATTTCCTAATACGAGAATACCCTACATATTGCCTACTGAATATTCAATGTTGTACATTATTCGGTATTAAGTACCTAGTATTTTTTAGATCTAGTGCATTGGATAATGAGAATAGAGCACCTAAATACTATTCTTGCGAGTACACTGTACTGAAATTATCGAGTATCTAATATTTTTGAGGTCAAGTGCACTGAACCATGAGAATCGGGCATCGAAATAATATTCTTACGAGTACCTGTAACTACCCCAAGTATAAATACTATCAAAATACAGAGTACATGTATCGATAACGATCGTAACTCAAAAGGAAGCAGACGTATTTCTAGTTACTAATTGCCAGTAATTAAGGTACAAACAATTAAACATGGTACGAGTACAGATTTCGTTTCCAAACGCATATTTCTAGCCGTGCGTGTATACGCAATTTGGATCATCATCGCGGTCGTGTATACACACGAAGAAGATGAATGTTAAAGGCGTGTATACATGTGTGCTAACGTTGAATGAACATGACTCATCCAGACGTACGATTGTGCACACGTGTTACTACTACAGAGGACATACCAGAAACCGGAGAATGACGGTTACCAATTTCACTTCCCGGAACATTTTACGAGTCTCTTTCCAACGAAGTATCGCCGCAATCCGCGAGAACTCTTTTTCTTACGACCGTCCTAATTGCTGCAGCATTTCACAATCGCTTCCCCCGAACGGATATAAGAATGTTCTGGTATCTCTGCTCGCGTTAAAAGTATCCCAGGGGATCGATATCGCCACGGTATTCGATAAGAGATAAGCACGTTCCTTGCCTACACTCCCGATGCGGCCTGATTATGAACGTGTGGTGATTGATGCCTACGAAATCAAAATCATCATAGTACAAAATTAATATAATGAAGAGATAAATAGTTAAATTTGTAAATTCTTTCAAGTAAAAATCACAGAGCCACGGTTAAATTCATGACAGGATTACCTCGTTTCATAGGGAAAAAATATGTCAAATTGACGCAAGGGACGGGGATGAGGGTTAAGTCAACGTGTTTAAAAAAATTTGAACGGAACCGTCGCGTAACCGTTTCGTATCCGAACGGTTATGATGGTATTGTAAACTAACCTTTATTCGCGCGTAGATCTAGCATGTGAAACGATTTCCCAAGTGTATACACGTCACACGCCAACGCTAAACACGTTCCACTGTTTGTCGGGAAATTTTCTGGACACCCCACCCCCTGTAGACACTGATTCTCACTTTCTACGAGGTGCATTGTCCCGGCACGCTCTAGCCATGTGAAATTTCATCCGGACGGAATAGACTCCCGTGGAGGAAAGGGTGGTAACCTTATATTGCCTTTATAAAACTGTCTTTCCGGTGCAATCGTAATCGCTGTCGGCTCTCGAATGCCCTCAGCTCATTTTGTCTCTCGTTACGCGCTACTTAACCGCGTGTTCACACAATGCAGACCCGCGCACTTTTGAATGTCGCAAAAAGGGGGGGGGGGGTCCGTTGGAAATGGAGTTTCACGATTCGCAAGTAAGTGATGGAGATACATTTGAATTGTATGGATATTTGGTATCGATACGTATCGATACTCAGAGTATATCGATACACACATGTATATCGGGAATAAAATATCGATATCATCGGTATTGATACTTGCTATGAAAGTCGGAGTAATAAAATCCAACAATGAAAATAAATCATTTATTTAAGCAGTTATATGCTAAGGCAGCATCTCATGCTAACAGTGTGAAAAAGAAATCAACCAATCGCAAACTTTATGGGAATCTCGGTATTTATGGGTTATTAAATATCATTATCTGATTTGAAAAGTATCGATATTCGAAATATCAATCCCTTTGGATTGTTGTCTTTTAAGGGTCGAGACCTTTCTCCGGAGTCCAGGGAAACGTTAAACGACGACGGTTCGTGAAGGAACGCGCAGAAAAGGTCTCTCGGTGCGTGTCCGTTGTAAAGGACAACATAGAATGACCGGAAATTCCAGAAACACGCAAGCTTGGGCTGAATTGTTGCTTTATTCGCATCACGTACCCGACAGGGTACGATTGCTGCCCGGCCGTGATGCGTATACGTATTGTGTGCAGGGCACTGATGCACAGAATCGGTGTTATTAATAGTTCGATCGTCTAACTCCTAACGTATATCTCAAATTCGAATAAAGGAGCGTTTTTTTTAGATTTGTTATAAATAAATTGTACGCCTTCAACAATAAATAACTATATTTCTTAACTCTCCGATCCTTATATGCGAGTCCTTTAAGACGTTCGACTTTTGACTAGTTACATCATTGTCGTATGGTTTGAAAAGACAAGTTAACATTTGCAATTACAAATTTAGTGAGGAATATATAATGTGATGGGACATTTAGACAAATCTCCCTCTACGAGCTGTAAATTCCCCACGATCATCACGATATCTTGCAAATCCCATACGACGATGATTCTAACTATTCTTATGACACCCATGTGATTGTTAGAGAACTATCGAGTGTGGCGCTGAATCAGATGAGATTCTGGAATCGAGTAATAGGGAAAGCTGTTAACGGAGTTCAGGGAAACTCTAGTGGAAGTAATCCGCTGTAACGGGAGGATTTCTGATCCGAGCGTTTCCGCGACAGTGCCGCCAGCTAGAGCCCCCTGCAAGGAGTCGGGCAGCTAATGGCACGATTAAGAACGGGATGCGAACGGCCGTGTAGAGTGTAAAAGGCATGAACGAGTGAATCAGCTCTTACGCGCGGCCGCCTCCGCCACGCGGTTGCGTTCAGGTCACGGATCAAACGGCGGTTCTTGGCCTGAACTGTTAACCCACGACCCCAGTAATCCTCTTACGACTGTGTCGAGACGAGACCTTCTTCCACCTTCATCCGCGGCCAACGAATTAGGATGATCGTATCATCGGTCGTGACTCGTGATTAATTCAGCTTGCTGGCCACCCCAGAGAGATTACTAAAATAGAAATTAGATGTCCCCATCCGTAACCGAACGAAACTCTCGGTATATTCGTTGCTTAAACGTCAACTTTCCGTGTAGAAAATATGGTGCAGTAGATTCTTGATAAGTGCTAACAAGATATTAACTGTACCAAACGATAGACTATAACTGATTCTTTAGGATTCCCTAGATTATATCCGTGTACGTACTATTTTCGAATTACTAATTCCAGGGTGAACCACAAGCGCCAATTGTTTTGACAGCAGCTGAGGCGAACAATCAGATTCATCCCGTTGAGTCGCCGCTAACGATACGACTGGTTGACGGGCCGACTCCGTTCGAAGGTCGACTAGAGCTTTTCCATCGGGGCGAGTGGCGAGCTGTATGCACAAATTCACGAAAGTACGTACCTATACAGAGTGTCTCATTTAAGTATGACACACCGAATATCTTTTCTAGTTGCGAAGACGCAAAAAATATTTTATAACGTAACTGGAATGGTATTAAGTGGTAGCTATATAAAATATTTTTTGCATTTTCACAATTAAAAATGATATTCGGGGGGTCACATTGTTAAGTGATACGAGACTGCCTATATACGTTAAAACTCTTTTGGACCTGATGGGTGATCGATCACTTCCTAATTCATCTATATTCGTGCACAGTTGGACTCGAGCCGATTTGGAGACGGCTTGCAGGCAGCTTGGTTTCCAAGGCGGTCGATGGTGGTCATGGATGGACAGACAGTGGCCCGCGAAACCACGATTGCTTTACGAGCAACCAGGTTGCAGAGGTACCGAGTTCACGTTGACAAGCTGCGAGAGGTGGTCCGACAGGCAACTCGGGGGAGGCGTTTGTGGTAAAGCTTTTCGAGCTCTTACGTTATAGTGGGGTCCATAAATCACTTGGTCCCGGACGATGCAAGATACATTCTTGTTCTTGTGATTCCAGACTATCATCCTGATCTTGGCGTCGGATGTTTACCGCGTCACGACGGCGCCACGAAGGCGATTAAACACTGGAGAGGTATTCGCTTCGAAGGGGCCTTGTACGAACATCCGCTGATCCAAGAGAACACTCTTTATATACGAAAATCGAAGTCGATACTGCGGAACATAGTGATCGAGTAAGCTACTTGTGTTCCATTGTGTCGACTTTCTGTAACGTTTGCCGTGTCAGTTTGGTAATATTGTTCTCCCTTCTGGTTTTAAAAGGCACGCAGGAACGGGCCGAGAGTATAATGTTACGGCCGCGATCGATGTGGAAGGTGTCCCGCCACAGATGGAGTCGATTTCGGTTCTTCATGCCGCCTTCACCGGCATTAATGTCACCACGCCGAACGCGCCTGTTGTAATAAATAATTGTACAGTTCAGAACAACAGAGGTAATATTCGATAATAATTCACATGCTAAGCCACAATGCACAAGGAGCCGAAGGATACACATTTTATACGGATTAATTGATTTATAGGGTATGGAATTTATGTAAATAGTTCGTCCGGAATGACACATATCAATGACTGTTCCGTATTGGATAACGGGGCGGACGGAATCAAATACGTTCACTTCGACGAACGACCCGATGATAGACTAGATCGTACAGAAGTATTCGATCTGTGCACGTTTCCAACAACAGCCAGTCAGACGTTCCCTGTTATAATATCCATGGAACAGAGCAAATATGCACCGAACATGAAACGGTGCCCACAAGTACATAACTTTAAAAAAATTGAGATTATATGAAATTACCCCGTAATCGTTAGCGTATACACTATGCGTAATTAAACTGGTTGCAGCACATTTTTACGCGGCCGGGACATGTTATCACGATGCACTTTCTGCAAATGAAGACAGACAGAAACAACAGCGCGATCATAGAGGTGTACGACGGTACCAGCGTCGCGGAGAAATTATTAGCCAGGGTCAGGATCAAGAACGGCACGTTGCCACAGAGCGTGGCGACGACACGTCAGAATTTGTATGTCAAGTTCATCGCTGAACCGCGAACCAATACGCTTGTATTCGTGCGATTATCGTCGGGCTACAGTAAGTCTAAAAAATTGTACGATGTTGTTAACTAGTGTTGGGACTGATACCGCACTGATGCTAGCGATACCTGGTCGTAAATTTTCATCAGATGTAGAGTAGTATCGAAAGGGTTCGATACCCCTTATGAAATATCAGTATCAGTCCCATCACTATAGTGTTAACCACTGCAACAGAATGTGAAACAGCTGTTTGTTATCAGAGAAAACGTACGATCTCAATGTGACTGGGAGCGTGATCGCTGGCAACAATGGCAGAGGAATCGCGGCGGAGAAATTACGTTCAGCCCTGCACATTCACGAGACGTCTGTGTCCAGCAATAAACACGTGGCTGGTGTACACGTGTATGGTGGTGCTGCGGACGTGAATGTCACAAGTAGTCGGATATCGTTCAATACAGGGGACGGAATTAATATCACCCATATAGGGGGAAACCGTAATGTGTCGAGGACTAGCATCTCCTCGAATCAGGGCTATGGGTTCGCAGTCTGGCTGAACGACAGTTCGACCACCGAATACGTGAACTTCAATCAGACAACCGTGGTGGAGTATTCGCAGATATTTCGGAATAGGGATATCGGTGTCCTTGTGAGTACCGTTCTTTGATTGATAATTTCGTTACTCGAGCGAGTTAAAGCACTCACGAGAGATGTTCGCGAAGCGACACACACCGATTTTTCTGTTATTTTGCTCAGTGGGACCAATCTAAAAATTTTGCCGTGATTAGTTGGTATTATTTTTAGACTTTAAGTGTTTACTTATTCGTTTGTAAATCGTAAACTACTGAAGATAACAGAAGACACTGCTTGTCTCAGTATTGTATTTTATACAACGTGTAACGTTTCCTTGACATTCACGCTACAGGTTGGCAACGCGACTGGTAATTCGTACGTGAACGTGACCGGTAATTGGTTCAATAGCAGCACCGAGACGGCACTACAAGTGGAGTCCAGTTGGCGGCAGAATGAAGGGCTGTTAAGGCTTCAGATTGGTCACAATTCCTTCGTGCAGAACGCGAAGCTTGGAATTAAACTGAGCCCGGCGTTGAACTTGGATGGAACCATCGAGTACAATCACTTCAGGGAACAATCGAGCGGTTGTATATCGATTAAAAATCCTCTCTACGAGGAGTTCAACATTCTACCCGCTGACATCACGATCAAGCACAACGAGTTTTACGGAAACCGTGGCGCTTTTGTGGTCAGCATTGGCCTTTCGCCGTACAGCGATGTGCAGAAATTATTATTCACAAGAAACTTTTTGCGCGACAATCGTGTCCGTGAACTGTTCGATAATGGTAACACGATGGGATCCAGATTGGTACCGCGTTCCAGAGTAGCAGCGGCGGTTGTGGTTTCGTCCAGTAACGTTGAAGTTTTTCGTAACATTCTACACAATCCTGAGTCTAGATATGAAATCGGGTCCCATTTGGAGGATCAATCGAAAATTATTAATTGTACTTACAACTGGTTAGGATTCGCCGAAGAGAACCGAATATTCGATAGATTGTTTCATAGGTTTGTCTTTCGCTGTACAAAAGAATTAAATCACATGTATCTATGAAGATTGCTGATATAAAATTATATTGCAGAAAGGACAGATACAATCTTGCTAAGATCGATTACCTGCCGTATTTGCTACATAGCAGTAATCCAGGTGCTACCACGATTATCTCTAATCCAACGTTTGTGCCCCGGTTTCTCACGCCCGGTACAAATTTAGTTGGCGGCGAGGTAGATGGCCAGGAGTTATTGAATTCAGGAGAATACATTGTCGAACGTGACATTAATGTACGACCAGGTGGTAAATTGACCCTTCACCCTGGTGTCACGTTGCTTTTCCCACCTGCTGTGGGTATGATGGTCGCTGGCAAGCTCGATGCCCGTGGAAAACGACCTAGCGATATTTTATTTACCTTGAAAGAGGAGGTCATCATGGACCCGGATAACCAAACGATGATGGTGGAGGGACTGAACGAGATGAACGAAATAGAGGCGCCTGTGCGACTTCTTGGAGGGAAGACCAATCTAGAGGGTAGATTACAGGTAGAAGGAATTTGTTAATCATGAATTCAAGACTACTTACTATATAGTTTTACTGTACATCTATTCTGGTCCAGAGCATCAAAATTGCTTGGAAGTAATAAAATTGTTCATTCGACAAGGTGAAAGTTGGCGAGAAATGGGGAACTGTCTGCAACTACGGCTGGACCATCCGTGACGCGGCCCTAGTCTGTCACCAATTGGGCTTAACTTTAGATCCGGATTATTGGCTCATGCAACGCTCCCAGATTCCAAACGCGGGCATCAATGAAGATATCATTCTCAGCAATGTTAGATGTACAGAGGACGACAACGACATCTCCAAGTGTCGTGCAGAAACCGCGGAGAACTTCGAGAATTCCTGCAGCCACGAGAACGACGTGGGCGTTAGGTGCTCAGAGGCCGCGTGGGCGGGTCTGCGATTGGGCCCGCTAGCTCAAAGAAGCGATCTCCAGTATGTGACCATTGAAAAGGCTGGCTTACTTGATTATGCCACGAACTCGTTTAAGCCAGGTAATATTGTCACAAAAATGTTCAAATTATATAGACGTATTTATGTATATGAAAAACAGTTTGGAACATCTAAATGTTTACAGCTCTACAAATTGACTTCGCTAAACACTCGTTGGACAGCGTCCGAGTCATCGACAACCTACAGGATGGCCTAGGAGTCCTTTATTCAGATATATATTCAGCCGACGCGATTAATACCGTAAGAAACAGCGATTTCTCTCAGAATGGAGGCAGCGGTATCAGCTTCAAGCAATTAGGAATGGAGATCATCAACTCCAGAATAGAGAACAATAAGATAGCTGGGATAAGACACAATCCTGCTCTATCTGCTGTCCAACAGAGAGAATTTGCTGGGTGGTTCTTACGGGCACCAGATTCAATCGATTCTTCCTACGATCCGATCGTCATACCGTACCACATGCGGGACATTGAGCTTTCTAACGAAGAGACAAAGTATATTATTACGGTTAAAGTCAACGGTGATTCCATCAGACAACGTATTAACATTCGAGTAAGTGCATCAGAAGCATCGTTATCTTCTTATTTTTTGTTGTCTGTGCAAGTTTCACACAGTTTTATAAATCTTACAGTGCAGGCCAGGATACGTTATCGGTATCCAGCTCCTCAATCCTATTGAAAATCGAAGTACAGAACAGATTGTCATACACGATTCACAGTATGTTGATCTCAATCGAGATGTCTGGCATGTGAAAAGGGATCTGTCTGTGTTCCCTGTTACATCCAGCTCGTTCACTGTAGTACTGGATTATGATAGTGGGACTAATGCGCTTGGCGGAGCTGTGATCGTTATTACAGCGATTCAGGCCCCAATACAGGTCCGTACATAATCTCAAATCTTACTGAAGTCTGTTTAATACCGTTTTTAAAATAAATGTTTAACCTGTACTCGTAGGATATAAGGAGTAAAATTGTAAGAGGGCCGATTCCGACTCTTTTGGTCACAAAATCCAAAATCAAGAACAATAAAAAAGGAATCCTCGCGTCGTTTTACAACAGATACTTGGACGAAATTGGTGACCATTTTCTACGAAAGGCTAACGAATCCGTGCAGCTAGTCGGCTGTGAGATATCTCATAATCAGGAGGAAGCGATTTATGTAAACTCGCCTTATTGGAACATCTATCGAACCAACCTGTCCGAGATCGCGATCCATATTAATGACAGTCTGATCACCGATAATGGTAAAGGTATATATCAGTTCAGCCGTGACGCGAGATACTCGAACAACCTCTTCCATTGGATAATGCAAGACAGTACCGTGGAAAGGAATCGAAGGGGTGGCTTTGATGTATTATTACCAGACGTGTGGCAGTATAACGAGAACTTCACGCATACTTTGTACTTTGACAACAACACCTGGCGGAACAACGAACAGTACAGTTTCATAGTGGACGGTCATTACGCCACGCTGAACATTTCTCACAACCGTTTCGAGGGGAACCGTTGCAAGACTGGTCTAATCTCGATCCGCGGAATGGAGAAAAAGATGCAAATCAATAATAATCGTATAGAGAGCAACACCGGTGTTTACATGGTGGAGTTCAAAGCGGACAGCCAGTCTGAAATTCTGGGAGACGTGCATGCTCGTTTCAGTCATAATGAAATTAAACAGAACAGCTATGATCTGGCTGGTATGGGGCCACGTCGTACGGATGATAGTCCAAGTTACGTGGTTGGGTTCCACGGTATCCAAAAGGTGCAGATAATTAGGAATCTGTTCGGTCAGAATTCTTTGGACTATGAACTGTTGGCTGGTATCAGAACGGCTAAGATTAATAATGAAGTTGATGTCACTGAGAATTGGTGGGGTACTCCTGATGATATTGATATAAGGTAAGGTGGGACAAATATGTAAGCTTTTGTACGACTAATGATCCTATTGTACAAAAATGTGTACGATTAACAATACTGAACAATTTTAGGCGAAGAATATTCGACTTCGACGACTGGAATGACCACGCTGTGGCCAATTACAGGCCCTTCTTGACCAGTGATACCTTCGATTCCTCAGTTTCCGCTTCCTGGCAGATTGCAAAGGAGGTGGACTTGGACAATTTGGGCGGTCGTATCGTAGAGAACTTGTCCATACACGCCAGGGATAAACCTTACGTGATACGATCGGACATCACCGTTATGCCGGAAGCCACATTGCACATTTATCCAGACGTGGTAATGGAGTTTGCCCCCAACGTTGGGATTCTGGTTTTGGGCACACTGAAGGCCGTAGGTGCGCCTGGCCACGAAATCATAATGAAGCCAATGGAACGTAACGATACAAATGATTCTGCGAACCCAAGACCGACCAAGACTTCCGGAAATATCATTTCAATGTCGGAAGAGACTATTCGCTTGTGCAAAGATGGCCGATGTTCTTCCTTGTACAACGAAGGTTAGAGCATTTACAGTGAAGATAATCAAATTTAATGGACCAGCCTGTATATACTTTACATTCACTTCAATTAATCGTTACAGGATTTTTGGAATTTTTCAATAAAACAACTTTGCAATGGATACCTCTGTGCGACAATAGATTCACCGAAAGAAACGCACAAGTGGTCTGTCGTCAATTAGGACACGATTCGCTAAATGTTTACGTGTCCCATGACCGCAGATACGAGCTTCATCCTGGCTCTCTGATTCGCGTCTGGTCCTGGCCAGAACCGTTACAGGTATACTGTATATGCTAAAAGTAATTTATGTATTGCTAGAAGAACAAAAAAGTGGAAAATTCTAACACCATATGTTTCAGTGCACTGGAAAAGAAGAGAAATTAGAGGATTGTCAGATTCGATTGAACGGTCAGCTCTATGGTCACCGATACGAGTGTCCATGGGACAACCAATTCGTCTTCATAAACTGTGGAAAACGGAATCTGGACGACGCACATGATTACTGGGGCGGGATACGTGTCGCGAACAGCGAGTTTGAGCATCATTTGTACGAGCATCGTATTCACGACGTGGTCACCCATGAAACAGTCAGACGCATTGAGTCTGTATTGAAATACATCAACATCACTGGCGCTGGAATTCTCCATTTCGAAAAGTCAGCTGCCTTGCAGACTATCATGAAGTCCCCAGCCATAATGCACGTTAACGTGACACGTAGCGCTTACCATGGGATCAACGTGATATCCCCAACTCACACTGTTTGTATCGAATTACCACGCTTTCTGATGAATATAGGTTACAACTGTTGGTTCAATTTTTTATTTATTCTTTTAGGTTGAATTGTTATTCAATACTGTGGACAATGTTCTTGGAAATGGCGTGAACGTGCTCTCGATAACGGGGGAGGGTCGTGAAGCTGACGAAAGTTCATTCACTCCTATTAAGGATCTGAATATCCCTTATCATCTATTCAGCATGATCGATATATGCGACACAACCAAGGAGATCACGTTGGAGGAACGAGTGATTGTGTATTACAAATACGACAATCATCCAGTGAATTGCGTGAAAATCTTCCGCAGTGCTTACAAGGCGAAGCCGTTTGGATTTAGGTTTGTTTCCATTAACGAGAAGATCTTTTATCGCCTGTGAGAAAATGATTCAAGATTTGTGCTCTTGTATATTTCACAGGCTTCTGCAGTTCAATCTTTTTAACTCTACTGGAAAGCCAGGTCGCGTAGATAGTATAACTTTGTACGATGGAGATATTTATAACGTCACTGCCAAGAGTATAGGTCGTTTGGAAGCTAACAGTCCTGACGAGAAGAAGCTATTCAAGACTCAGGAGCCCAGTCTCAGTGTGAGTCTGTTCGCTAATGGTGCAAGTAGTGTGCACGGTTTCATCGCAGAAGTAGTCACTCTACCAATCTCTGCCATTGGATTTAGTGAGTTATATGAACGATTGATAATTATTGATTAATTTATGATCTTGCGATTGATACCGATCTTTTTTTCCTCAGATCGTGATGTGCAACACAACATTTCTTATTCTGTGATATCGAACTGCCGGGAGGGAGCGATCAAGTATGCTAGCGCTGGCGAAGTAAACGCTATAATGACTCTAGAGCGTAATCAATTCACAAACAATTGTGAGAAATTATATGGTAACTTCTCGACGTGCAAATCTGCCATCTGGTTGGATGTTCAGAACACCCAGTCCTTATTCTTTAGAGTGAGTGATTTTATTACTAAAAACAGCAAATGATTTTTGATGACATATCTTTTTAATTACGTCGGTGGTTATTTTAGAACAATTTGGTCCGTAAGAATCAAGGTGGACTCTCCATTCGCGCTGACTCCAGGGGTTCAGCGACTTCTTTGAAAGGATGGATTCACAATAATATGTTCGCTGAAAACTTCAACAAACCTGCACTGTATGTACAATATATATATAGCGTTGAATGTTCTATTTGGAGATTATGTAACTACTTATCCTTCTTTTCAGATATGTAGAAGGTCGTCAAAGCAGTCCGTATCAAGAAGTGACGATATTCAGGAATTACTTTACGAAGAACAACGCTCCGTACGATAATAACGTCGTCTTGAAACAAGTAGTCAGTAACATGACCCTTAATTATTTACACGGCAATCTTGGTGCGCATCTTCTAGAAATTTCAGGATTCGAAAGAGTTCGATTGCCCATTTATCAAAGTACATCTCATAATGGATTTTATAAGTAATTTTTCTTATTCTCGATGAATAATTAATATTAGTTATCAGGCTTCGTTTTTACTAAATAGTGAAATAACGTTTCAGAAATTATGCAGTGGACCGTAATGGCCGCAGTACAATAGTGGCTGGTACTCCTGGTCAACAGTACGTCGACAATGTCTTCTTCAATCCAGACAATGATTATGAAATGCTCACCGTAAATCGATCACAGTCTGTACCATTCTATATATTTTCCGCGACATTGCAATACGTGACATGACACTAAATAAACGTATTTTTAATTATACAGACAACTAGAAATGTGGAGGTCCCATATAGATGCAAGGCATAATTGGTGGGGATACAACGAAACTCTGGCGGTAGCTGGTAGAATCAGAGACAGAGGGGATTCTCCTGAACTACTCCAAGTTGATTACCAACCTTTCCACATGAGCAATAAATCCGTTCTGAATGGAAAATGTCCACCCGCGTGGGATCTTGTGGGTGACACATGCTACATATACATTGGTGCTCCTATGGACTTTTATAGCGCTAGAGATTTCTGTAGGGTGAGTTGATCATTGACACATTATCGGTATATGTTAGTTACGTACATGTTATCCAAGCAATTATGTTTCTCAGTCGGTGAACGCATCAATGCCATTTATCATGGGTGATTATTTGGAGCTTTGGCAGTTTCTGCGGAAACAACAGGAACGTTATGATTTTTCGGACCGTGCTTGGATACAACAGTTAGACAGAGTAGATCAGTGCACGACGTTCACGTACCAAACTATTGAAATAGATCACTGTGCTCAGCCAAGTCCTTTCATTTGCGAAATTGGTACGTAATTTAATGTTTCTGATTATCATAGAAAATTATAACAACACCATATATTGTTATAGATCCCAGAGTGGACATTGATCCGTTATCATGGAGGAAAGACATTGTAGCTGTAGCTGTATTAGGGGCAGCAGGCGTGGCGCTTGCATTATTAACAGCTGCCATTGCACTTTGGGTGTCTAAATCGAAAAGAAGAAACATCGAAAGACTGGAAAGACGAAATTCTATCAGACAGTCCCTGCATTCTTTAAGATCCGTCGGTTCTACGTCTGGATTCACTGAACTTGCTTATCGTCGTAAACCTATTACGGTACATATACTACCTTAAACATTAAAATTAGTTGTGCCTTTATTAGTACTGCACTTAGTGTATTTAACAATGTTCATTTCAGACAAAACATTCTACGGACACACTGAACTCAAAGTCCCTGGATTACAAAAGAATGCTCAATGGAGGAAGCATAGACTCCATGGACAAGTCTCAATTGAACTCCTCTATGGAGGACAATCAAAGCTACGACGTGTACGAAGCTCACAATCCACGGTACTCGCCCAGCACCAGTGACTTCAAGAGTACAGCACAGAAGTTCGGAGCCGCTCAAAGCGGAGAAAATCCAGTGTTCGACCTAACCTACCGCAATGAAGGTTTCCGTAACCATTCTACGTTCACTTCAAGAAGTACTACTGACTGGCCTATAGAATCTCACACTGAGACAACCACGGATGAAACCCCAGTTGTGGATGCTACACAGGAGAGTTCATACCTGCATAATACGTCCACACTTCCACTGCACTCGAGCCTCGTTTTAAATGATTCCATCAGCGAACTGAAACGCGACATTGAGGCAACAGCTTACAGTCCCGTGGACTATGATGTTAGACGTAGCTACGATAATGCAACATTAACGCCAAGCCAGGCATCCGAACCTGTGCCTGAATACGCCCCAGACTTCAATCCTCCTATACCACCTCATCCCTATCATCAGTACGACGACAGTAGACCAAGAAGCGAGGCGCTTTTAGAAACTAATTTGGACAATGGAGAGGAGAAACCATTGAGATCGAAGAGCGAAGCTCTGTTGGAGACCAATTTAGATGTATTCCTCGCCAACGAACCCACAGAACTGACTCAGCTGTCTGCTGGAGCGAGAAGTAAGAGCCAACCTCTCGAGACAGCAATGTAAACTGCCTTCAATAGGCTAGTTGTATGAAGATTTTGGACTGCAGTGTGCAACGACACTTAGATTCAACTCCGATCACATAGGAAGAAGACTTAAGTGAGATTAAGTAAACCCACCGAGTTTTACATTTAAGACAGTGGATCATAACAAATACAATTGATACGACGGTACATCGCTGGGTCTTTTGATGTTCATTAAGGCTTCTTCCTTACCCGACTTACAATTAGTATTGTTCTTGAAGACTAGATCTCAACACTCACTTCAGCCGGAGCGCGTAATTCTAACCTTGGTTTTTTTTTTTTACACGCAACTCGTGAGTCGAGTGAAGCAGAATCGAACATGGATTGCAAGTTGTACCTAATTATGTAGTATAGTATATACGCTAATATATCATGTAGACTAGGGAAACTTAATTCTACTGACGTGTGTACAGAGAAACGTATCATACAACGATGGGAACGATGGTTCGCGAACTAGGGTAAAATCATCAGTCGCTTGCATGATCATGAACGAGCATTTAAACAATTCGCGTAATACTTTGAAGAATTGTTTATGTAACAGTAAGAAAATATTCTTGTCTGATGGAGATCGTAAAATTTAAGAATTTTTAAACAATTCGCGTAATACTTTGAAGAATTGTTTATGTAACAGTAAGAAAATATTCTTGTCTCTGATGGAGATCGTAAAATTTAAGAAGACGTCACAAATATATTGTATTACACTGCCAAACTAGCGCAGAATACGCATTTAGGTACTCGCAGAGTGAGGTGTACTCATGTTGTGATAGATAACTCATTCGAGTATAACTTACGTTCCCGTATCATTATTGTACTAATGATTCCAACGAGCTGTTCATTAAGGAATACTGTATCTGTCGTTTAAGACTATATAATATCGTACAAGAATCATTTATTGGATATAGTTTTCCTTAAAGTAGGTGATCTCACCAAGCGCCTTGATAATAACTTTATATATGTATTATACATATATTGTAACAGATTATCCGTCCGTATGTGTAAGTTCATTATAAAAGCGACCAGTGCCTTTTACAAGGCGCACGATATTTGTGTATTTATGTATGTATAGATATACACAAACACCGGTTGGATGTCTTTTAATGGTACCCAGCGGAATTTCGTTCATATTTTTTATATCGTTATTAAAGAAGTATTATGAAAACTTTCGTATGATTTATCACGGAACGATAGCTCAACGAAAACACGTGTGTTCTACTGCGAATTTATTCTTCCAAAGAAGGACTGTTCGGCCTCCGACGACATTATTTCTACTATAAAACGCGAGTGCAAATATCTTTATATATTTATACGTTTTTTTTAATAAGTTGAATAATGTATGTCGGAATATTCGTTTTTACAATATCCGTACTTTAAATTATATGTTGTTCACGGCAGAGCTAATAAACGAATCGTATCAATTTTGAATTAAAAAATGGTTTCTTTCTCATTGTTCTATGCACTCGATAGGGACAAATCAAATGGTAGAATCAAAATTTTACCTATCTTTACATGGTATAATTAAATAGACATTTCGTAGTGTGTATACAATATAATACACGATATAATGAAAGAGGTTCACGAATAAATTACGGAAGACTGTTTTAAAACAATATCGAATATATTAATATTAATATCGTTAATAACATTGTTAAATATCGGGATCAGATTACTATTCGTCGTAGTCGTTCTTTTGGATCGCGGATACGATCCATCGATAACGAAATTTCGTCTATGGTCACGTAGACGAAAGTTTGTTTTTTTATTTCTTTTCTTTTTTAGATTTTTCTGTTAAACTACGATAGGAGAGTCACGCTGAGATCGCATTGTTAGAGACTTTCGTCGGATACGGAATTGTTTCATTTGATTTGCAAGAGACCAATTAATGATTTTGTACTCTTAACATTCAAAGGCAGTCAACGTATTACAATTCCTTTTTTTTTGCACACAGCCAGAGTGTTAACCTGATACGAGTAACAAAGTTACCGTATTCTTTGACGTCCCACAGTGCAGGGGATCGTATCGCTGTGATCTCGAATGGACGCGTGACAACAAAAACAAAAGATCAAGGGAATTATTGCACCAATCGAGCGGACACAGTGCACACAATAACGAGAAACAACGGACTACAAATTCGTTCGCGTTGTTCTTTGACTCGCAGCATTGTCACCGCTTAAACTTCGACGTACTTATCGTAGAAAAAAAAAGTAAACTTAAAACATAAACGAACTCGTTTACTTACGAGCGACGTCAATCTCGTCACACTTCATTGCACTTTCTCGACACGAATCGCTGGACACAAGAAAGAAAAAAAATACAACATAACAAATCGCGCGTGTCAGTAACGGTTTTTGGCGCGTACGTTCGACGAAACAATTTCAGGTACGTTTAAATCGAGAGCTCGATCGATGGTCGCGACATACTGAACGTTGCGTCTTGTCACGGGGCACGTAACTTATGTTGGTAGCATTGAAATTGAAAACACACGCGATATTACTCGATGCCTTCAAATCGGGATCGTACGCTGAACTTTTTGGCAATTATACAAAATTACACGTCGATTATAGATTATTCGAAGTTCACTTCGGAAAAACTAGACAAAACTAGACTCGAGCTTACGGGTTTTGTACTAAATACAGCCAAAGCACGTGACCTCGAGTGAAGATGTAATAATCATTCGTAAAGAAACATACATATGTCCTATGTATACCTATATAATTTGTATATATGCAATAATATGTTCGCGTCGCGAGAATTATAAAGTATTTTACCGGAAGTAATTCTTACTTTCTATCGATAGAACGACCCTGGGGCTTTTCAGATGCCACGCATTACAGCTAAGATTGCACCTTTGTACATGAGCGCCGTTTGCAGGAACAGGAACAGAAACAGATTTTGTATCTGAAGCACAATGGACTTAACACAATATTTTGTCCGTAACTAAACGCACACGATAATGGAACTTGTCTCCGACTCCACCCTCAAACTCGAATCTAATTTGTAAACTTTTTTTTTCGTCAGTTACAAGAATAGCCTCGTTTATTTTTAAAAGCAATAGCATCAATTAACTATAGTTTCCTTTCGTTGACCATTCTATGAATGGAATTTCAAGAATGCGCAATTAGCTACGGACAAATCTAACGTGGATATAGGCACGAGAGAAGAGGGGAGGAAGATAGAGCGAATAACTGACTGAAGAAAACCACGATGAAAAACTCTCGAGAAAAGAATAGTTTTCATAATTACCTACGAATTAATTACGTAGTGATTGAGCGATCAGTTAATCTCTGCCGCCGTTCACACTCTTGACCTGGCAGTTGACCAACTGTAAACAATTAAACTAATTCTTGGCGCCAATATATCGTGAATTATTTGAACAGTCCCGTAACGTGCAGTGGCAACAATGCGAGAACCTTATTTCAAATATGTATCCCGAGGAGATACATAAACGAAACCGATCATAAAGTACGAATCGCGACGTTAAATAAGATTTGCTCGATGAAATAACACGCTAAACGGAAGACGTTCGTAATGTTTGCTGTTACACGATCCGGTGGTCTCCCACACACCAGCGATTCCGGGACAATCGATGAACCTGGGGGGGCAGACGAACGGACACGACATTTTACAGTCGAACTAATAGCCTTACATTTACAATAAAAATGATACGTAGAGCGAATCAACGATAATAAACGTATATCGTTTGTATTAACGATGGGCGATAGGGTATATATTAAATTTCCATATTAAAACTTTCATATTAAATTAAGTAAAACTCTTACGATAAAATAAAAGCGCGAATCGCGCGTTAATTCGTATCAACAACGACGGCTGCTCGCGCGTCGGCCACGTCGGTATTTAAGAATCAACGTGGTACCGAGGCGGTCGAACAAAAAGCGACGCGCAGGGCTCAATACTTGGAACGTTGCAAAATGTAACTTTGTACAAAGTAAAAACTAATCGTCGCGTGCCAGATTAACTAATCAAAATTCCAAGCACGAACCGTCTATCACGATCGTTCCATTATAGCGGACCTACTTGAAACGATCGAAGCCGATTACATTTAGCATTTATACCGAGCTCACGTGATACGCTCTGTAATCACAGAAAGGTAACGAACTAATTGAATCGGTTTCGAAAAACCATTCCGCCCACGGTAATTCCAATAGGTTCGGATTTACCCTTTCTGTATTCGAATGAACATGGGAACGTATCAAATGAGCCAAGCGTACATATTACTGTTGTATATCAAGGGAACCGAACGATTTCGTCGGTTGCCCTTTTACTCCCAGGACGATGCTCGCGAGCGCGGAGCAACAAATGGAATCGAGGAATGCAGATACAGAAGGCGTGGGCGTATACGATAAACGTCAGGAAACAACGAGGATCGGGAAAATAGAGAAAGAACAACAAAAGGTAGAAGAAAGAACGTGCCTTGCGCGTTCTGCTTCAGAGCAACTGAAACAAACGACGAGAAAGAAACGACGTCACATGCTGCGACGACTTGCATCTGTCTCTAGACTAGAAAGAAACCGTGTCACCTGGTGACACGTTAGATTTACAGGGGAGGGGGGAGTGGGGGAGCGTTCTTTGAAGATGAGAAAAGTAAAATCGTGTGTCGCGCTGGATAAGCTTTCCAAGACCTCGTGTGTGTTCACGATTCTAGGGTATTCTCAGTTTCCAGAGTAGAAATAAAAAAAGCTGACGAGGACTCCACCGGTACAAGTTCGTACCACCCATCGGTCGAATGGAGAACGTTCTTATCCAAGGAGCAGGAAAGACATAGTGACGTCCATACACAGCCGTGTATCCACCGGAAAAAAGCAAAGAGCAAAACACTTGACCGGTTGGATACGCAACTTGAGGCTTCTGTTTGTGCGAGGCTAAGGTTTCACGTGTCGTCGTTCGACTCGACTCGGTTTAACGATCAGGACACAGGTGCTCGCTCGAGGCTGTGATCATCAAACCATGAAGACTTCGACGAACGGACTGCATTCAGCTTGCGGTGGTGCAGGAACAGGTACACGTTTCTCTAGTTCCATTCGTGGAAGGAAGGCTTCTATGCGGGGTTCCCCTGTCGGCGTGGTCGCTCCGGGCACTGTCGCGCCTGGCGCCAATTGGAGACACTCCGCCGGCGTTAACTGAAAGTGAAATTATATTCTACTTAGTAAATATGAAAAAATTACCTCGTAGTATAAATACACATGATATTATCTCCTGAAACACTTCTTTCACCTTCTGCACTTCAACAGAACCTATGGAAACGTCTTTCTGCCAGGTGGAAGAACGTTCAATGAGCCCCAAATTGTGCATGCCACTGCATAATCACACGCAACAACCTGATGATACAATGCAGTAGAACAGGGTTTATTGTTCATTGGCGTTTAGAAGACTTCACCGACCGTTTTCCCCAGTAATAGTGATCACACCTTTTTTCATATTTCTCAACCGTTTGTGATCTCTCTTATCATCTCCATATTATGCGTTGTTGAGAAGATGTCCCGCAGGACGGTACAAGAGCGAAAGGGGTACAGTAGACTCGCAATAACTGCCTGCTGGATAAATACAATTGTGTATGTCACCACCGTTTCAGCCAACGAAATACGTATGCCCTATCTGTTCGATTGTGATTGTCATCTTCTGAACAACGCATAGGTCACAGGATTCAACCTAAAAGAAATAAGACTATAATTATTGAACACTTACCAGCGCCGCTTGCTGTGGAATGGCCGCGATACCACCAACATTCGCCGTGTTATAATAATTGGTTGGGCTGACCGGCGGCGACGGATACGGCCAATAGAATATCGGCGGCGGATATGGGGCAGCGAACTGTGGCGGTCCACGCGGTAACATCGCAGCCGCTGGCGGGAATATCGCGACCGGCGGCGGTGGCAACATCGTGCCTCCTGCAGGGAAGAACAAGAAGGAAGACAATCAACGTTCGATCGTGCGCATCCGATTGGTCGTATTCGAAGGATAAGAATAGTACACGGATATCCAAATGTTCCTATCCATTAGATTACTTTTTCTCTGTTCACCGAAGAACTTTTTTTTAGATCTCGAAGACATCTGTTTTTTTTGTATCTGTAAAAAGATCCATATACACCCACGGACAGGAACAGATACGGAAAACCCTTACGACTTTTTTTTCATTCGCGTACTGATTACGTGTATCTAACCGAAGCCATGAGTATACGGTAATTCTCTTTATCGCGTGGATTAATAATACCGACCAAAAAAATAAAAAACAATTATAATAAAAGATCTGATAACACCCATTATAGATTCTATGTATGTACAAACGTAAGAAGAGTGCCCAAACTATGTAACCACACCACGGATCCCGTGGTCGATGATATCGTGCAGAGATACAGATATTAGGCTGGTGCACACGAAATGTCGTTTTCATAAATTCCATCGTGTATTTAATTGAAATAATTTTCCCACGAGTTTGTATACTTTTTACCAACGATTAATTATTTTCTTTGTTCCAGATTTATGGAAATCGTTAAGTGTTAGAATTTAAAAATTCTTCAAAACGCTGCTTTTACACATCAAAATTTCTTTTTCGAATCCTTGAAGTATTTGAATAGTCGTTTTCGACACACGAGGTCTTGCATGGTCGTACAACAGAATTAGTCTCCAACTGTTTAACAAAGTGGGTTATTTTCTTTTTTATTAATCCCACGTGCATTTCATCTATTTTGTTTGCAATATACGCCTGCTATAATTGTAGTCTCATGTTAAAGGAAATGATGATGAACGATCCTTGGAATGAAACTTTTTTGGAAAAAATTTCTTGTTTTCGCTTATCATACAAGATCCTATCTGCATGGCTTATTTTCATTTGAAGCATGCTAGTCCTCTTGTTTGTCGTGGATTGTCTTCATTAGTATTTCTTAAGATATTATTTGTCTATGGCACTTTCTAGACCTCCTTCTTGATTCATTTTCTAGTAAAAAGTCTATCATTGTTCGAAGTTAAAGCTCATATAAATGTTTTTCTCTCAATAAATTCTGATTCTTCATAACAGCTGATATTGAGGTTTTTAATATTTCTATTACAAGTTTCGTGTAATTAGTATTACAAACACCTGTATTACGACGTATTTTCCCCTCTTCTTTAATGCGATTCTAGCTAATGGATGTTACTGACTCCGGCAAATTCAAACTCCACAGAAAAACAACATTTCATACGCACCAACCTAATACGACGAGAAAACTCGTGTGGTACTTATCCGTTCCCGTATTTCATTAGTGATATTTGGATGTCACGATCATTCCCCTACACAACGTATTGCCGTGTTCCCGCAACCTGCACGATTTCACGATTAATCCGACGACCGTCTCTACGGTCCGTGTGAAACTCTCGAACCGACTTGATCGAACAATCAAGTAAGAAATTTCTCCTATAAATTACAATTTTGTTAAAATTCATTTTCATTGTTATGTTCATTTTATGGTATTTTTTTCCGTCTGATTTAATTATTTCGGTTGGTTCGCTCGGACCGTAGAGCCAGATCGTCGTTCGAAGGAATAATGATTTGGACTTGGCCTACCTGGAAGCACAGAAGTTAGTATTTTGTAGATCCCGCTACCAAACAGCAATCGACACTGCACCATTGTAACACGATATGTACGTAATATTTTTATATATAAATATATATATATGTAGCACCAACTTGCGATTTCGCCCCCTCTGCCAAATCACCAAAAATTCACTCAGACTCTCCTTCTCTCTCTTTCTCTTCCCCTTTTCTTGCTCCCCTCTCTCAGACCTTTCTCACATACACAAACACTCACTCTCTCTCTTCTCCCCAGCAATATTAAGAAAATAAAAACAAAAAAAGCCTTTTTGCGTGCGACCCCCGTATGAAACAAAACAGCAGACATTACAATAAAAAATTTTTTAAATAATCCTCGAACCGTCGTTCGAACGACGTGCTTTTTTGACGAAAACCATCCTTGTTTTCTCTTTTTCTTCTGAAAATAAGAAATTTTCGGCTGGTTTTCGCCTTGAACGCCTCGATCGAACCAGAGATGGACAAATTCATTATTTGGATAAAGAATTTAGCGTGACGAACATAAAATTTAAAATAAGTACTTCGACATTTTTAACCCTTAAAAGCTACCATGGGTGAAATTTCACCTTATGCGAATTTTATTTTCATACTATTGAAACACGTGATACTAATTTTTTAGGTATTCATGTTATCAATAGTGATAATACAATTACAAAAGAAATCAGTTTTCTCACATATTTTAGGCAATAAACATAGCAAACAAAGTTAGTTTTGGGTTAATACGATTAAAAAACGTAACACTAATTTTTTAGATACTTATTCATAGTATCAATCGACACTTGGCGAACTCTGGATCGAACGGACATCAACATAAACAACAACAGTTCGCGAAAGTGACATCGATTCAACGTGGATTCGTACCGCATCGAGGCAAAATTCAGAAACAACGAAAGTTAAAAGACAAGGGAGTGAAACGAAGGAGGAACGGTTCACGTCAAATCACGAAGAAAAAAAAACTTAAAAAAAAACAGAAAATTACTTGGAAAAGTCGAATTTTGTGATGTGAGATCAGATATACATAATCACAGACCCGTCGTAAATTAGATTACAATGTGCCATGACGGTAAAAAACAATGTTAGATCTAACCACAGGCTAGCCCGAACGCTGTGTTAATGTCAGCACACGAAAGTAAATAAAAAGAAAAAATTGTTAGGCCCTTCGAGAACCGTGACCGTTCTTCGTCAAGGATCCAGAAACAGGGAATGATGATGATGATGGATGGATCGAGCCAACGATCGAGGGTAGGAAGGTAAGAACAACATAAAAATTATGCAGAAGAGCGGGAGAGATAGCGAGAGCGACAAATTATGTTTGTGTGTGTCTATGTAAGAAAGATAGAGAGAATGACAGAGAACCTATATGTGAGAGCAAGAGAAATTACAAAAAAAAAAAACAAGGAGACAGAGAGAGAGAGAGGGAGGCAAGAGTTACGACACAGAAAAATCTCCAACTTGATCTGTAGACACCAAAGATACCTGCGAGCCCAGTGAAAAAAAAATGTATAGAACGTAACAGGGGATATATACGGTGGTCGTAATTTTCATGGGGACACGCCCATGAGTAGAGATCCGACACGATAAGCGTTCCTCGATCTCTCTCGAAAACAGGATCTCCACGCTCGAGATACCTACGAGAGGAACGTTCCATCCAAAGGCAAAAAAACAGAATTTTCTTACCGTCGAAGACGAATGAAGTTTAGGTACTCGGTCGTGTATATCGTGCGCAACGGACAGAAAAGGTTTCTGAGTGTACAATAGTGCCCAGACAACCCTTTAACGCCCAGGCCTTTAGACATATATATTTTGTATATTGTTAATTTTGAAACTAACACTATTGAAAAAAAATTAATTAATACTAATCAAAACAAAATTTGAAACTAATTTTGCATACTTGAATTTTCCAAACGAAAACGCCGAGATCTACTTTACTACCCAATGATCCTAGCTGACAAGTTAGATATCTGTGACAGAATTTGATGCACTTTTAAAGTGAGTGTTGCACAGGCACAACACTAGGCGTTAAAAGGTTAATAGACATGTATTTGTTTCCCTGTTTAATTGAGGCGGAGCTAATCCCACTAATTTCTGGAATTACTTCCACAGAGTCTACATTATCTGTGGTATATATTATAGAACAATTTCTGAAACTTCTACATCCCTCGATAACTGTCCCAACAGGGACTTAACCCCACGGTGCCCTTTTAACCCTTTGACTGCGAACCGCGCCTTTAGACATTCTTTGTTCGTTTGTAACAAGAAATTTGGTATAATCATTTTTGAATCTCCTGTACGCTTCTTCTGCAATAACTACAGTTATTATATTTCATCAAATTTATACAAACAATTTGGATGTTTCTTCAAGTAATAACAAAGAACGTCGTATATAGCATTGGTTTTGACTGGTTGGCAGTCTAAGAGTTAATTTCTATGAAAGTAGCATACCTCTTGTACCCATTGCGCGCGCCACGAAAATTACCACCACCACCAGGCGAGGGTATATCATAATCAAGGGGGTAAGAGTCCACCAACCCGGCAAGCAAAAAGATATGTATGTCCACAAGGCACATTTATTAAACATGATCGTTCACCATCGATATAAATCGTCGATATACAGAAAAAAAAGTGTATACAAGGGGTAAAAAAAAGATCAGTAAATATACGTCTGTGTGTTCGTGTGCATACTAATATTACGCCCGTGTGTGTGTATGTACGTGTGTACGAGTGTTCCGTAAGTGTCCTACGATCCCAGTAAATAAAAACGCAATCGGGGTAAAGAAGAACGTTACCGATTTAATCGAGGGGAGGATAAAAAAAACCCGGAAAAAAAAACCAGTTGGGTGTGGGTGATTAATGGGAGGAGACAAAAAGTGTCGCAACAGAATCGAACTCGGTCCCGTTCTCTCGTTACACGTCGCGAGATTAATTGACTGACTCTCGCCGGGATAATTATAAATTGGCCGTGAAAACTCTACCGAGTCTCTCCGGCTCCCCTTACCCCACTCGCAACCCATTGACCATTATTTTCGTGTCTGAACGAAAAATTAATAGACCAAACACGGGATATTATAACCCTTTCGGTGTCAAGATCGAACACCACACGATATATTCATTGTTAATCCTTATGTGAACTTAAATGGACTCTCGATATGTTGCCGCTTCCGCGAATAGTAACCCTTACAGTACCTTAGAGTCGAAATATCGGCTTTCCTTTTTTAATATAATTTAAACAGATCTAATGACACTTTATAAAATAAGTTTATATAGTGGAACATACGTTTACTGGATAGAAGTATGTATGTTTTACCAAGTTTTGTCTCGGTTGTTATTGTAGAAGTATATGTTCTATCAATAGTGTGGCGGTAGTTTTCAAGATATTTTTGGACGGTACCCGGAGAACTTAGGTACTACAAGGATTAAGGTACGTTTTCACGGAACAGTAAAAGTCATGATTTTCGTTGTCGTGACATTGTGTGATAATGGAAACCAATGTCACATCCAATTTTCACGACGACATAAGCCATAACATTCAGTGTCATGACCATAAAAGTCACGATTTACTGGCACGTGGAAACGCGCCTTTACTCTCCTGTAGTCCCGGCCGCTACAATATATCAGGAGCCCACTGTACCCGAGAAACGTCAATTAACGTTCACTGTACACGGTACCGATGATTCCTGTAACCGAGAGCCACCGAAAGGATATCGAAAGGATCTCACGAGCAGGGTAAGAGTGTGTGCCACCTTCAGCCTCCGTTCGAAAGGTCCCTTATTTGGAAAGACCACGTTTGATTAACATATACAACAGGACACGCGCCGCCGCCTCTCTCGGGTCAGCCTCTGGTAAGTAGCGACAATAACGTACTGACGACAAACAGTACCGGCGACAGATGAGTTAAAATGTAAATTTTGCGAAAGGGACGGACACTGTCAGTCACCAGGTTAGCGATTCACAATTAAAAAGAGAAAAATGTATATATATGTATAGAAAAAAAACCAGACGACACACATCCAACGCAATGGGAGTGGAGAAGTAGGATTATTTGCCACACGGACTTCGTCCGACCAGCTACTTGGAGTTAGTACGGTGCACGATGGTTCAGAATCAGAATTTAGTTCTTAGACCCTTCTGTATTATCAATCTGACTAAAAAAAAATTCCCTAAAAATTCAAACTTTCATGAAGATGAGAGAACACTGTTAGTGAACGATGACGTCATCCAAGAGGATCCCTGAAATTGGTAAAAAAAATGTCTTCTATGTAAATAAAAATTATAAGCTTCAACATGGTTGCTCGAGCTAAGTAAATCATACAAGCTGCTAAATTTTGATTCTGGACCACTGTGGCGGCGGTGGGACGATAAAAAAGTGTTCTGTGAGTTGCTACTCTTACGCCTCCTTTCGTGCTCTAGCCACACACACACACACACACAACACACTCTCTCCCTTTCTCTCCCCTCTGCTGATCTCTACATATGGATACGGAATTGGGTCTACTTGGTTGCTGACTTTTGAAGATACGCCATCTTTGTTAATAAACCACCTTCGCCGCCTGTATAACAGAAATTAAACAAAGCTAACTCCAATCTCGCCAATCATCCTCAATGTTGCTTGTAACAAGTTCTTAAAGCGTAAAGCGCGCGAATAGTCATACATGTGAATAAAAGCGTTAGTTACTGTTCAGGTATACAGGCGACGGAGGTGATTTATTCTCAAAGATGGCGTACCTTCAAAATTCAGCATGCTATGCTTAAAAGTCCCCATCCCGTATTCATGTTATACAGATCAGTGCTCCCTTCGCAGCCTGCGGGATACGTGTATAATACGGCTCGTGTGTGTGAGTGCCCAGCGAAAGCTAATGCCAGGTAGTACACAGTCGAACGACCTTACGCGTCCATGTGATCGGGCGACAGTGATGATGACGGCTACCCAACTAGACTACAGATTTCACGTATTAAAGGTATTACTCGAGTAAAGAAATTGATCTGCAGTTTTAGTGAAGCTCGATGAAGATGTTTATTTTACTTGGAATATGATAGAACCCTACCGCGAAACGCGTATTCCTGCGCTTGATCCCCAATTTACCGTAAGTTAGTCCACACAAAATCTCCCGTATTTTTATCCCACATAACACATGACACTTCGAAGACGCCGATTTTACGGCTATTTTAGGTCTACGGCGCCTTTAAGCCGTCTTCAAGGCGTCATTGGGCGTCATGTTCTATCTGGGATTAAACGTCCACAACTAAATAATATTACTCACTACATTGTAACTAACTAGCAACAGTATAATCCGCAGTCTAGTACGTTCTATACAATAGCTGCACCCACTACTGCGTAAATGCAGTATCCGCACAGAGTCTAAGAAAGAATTCGAAGACGGAGAAACTCTCGTACGGGTATGTTTTACCGCGTTTATAATGTTCAAACACGGATAAAGAGTAACTAGGTCGCTCGGTCCATTAACGAATAACGTCGTCCGTTCAATGCGTAATCTCGTCCATTGAGAAGGCGCATCTTTACCGTACAGGCCGCAGTCGACTATATGATAACAGTGCGATAGAGCTCCATCGATCTGATTGAATACGCGACGCCAAAGACCATCTTTGCGTTAAATAGTATACAAATCTAACAAATTATTCTCTAGACACGCAAACCAGAAATTAAGGGAATGCCCTCAAACTTCTGACGTACGTCAACACCTCGTCTTAAGTCATCTTATTTCCGCGTCCCGACAGATGGAGCTCTACCGTATTTAAAAAAAAGAGGAATCAGCGCGTTGACCAAGGTCGTCGAGAAGTCCTCGATCCTCGATAGTTTACTGATGATCCATTTTCCATGGATATTTCATGGCTGATGATCGAGGTTGCCACGTGGACTTCTTGACGCCCTCGAGCGATACATTTATCTTACGTTCGAAGACTCACCAGGATGCGCCCCCACGGAGGCGACATGAAACGAGGGGGACCGAATGGTCGAGCCCCCCAACAACGGATCCACGTTTCGCATCGCCTCCGCTAATATCTAGTTTCTAGGGTGTCTATATTAATATGCTAGGCTGAAGCCGACTCAGGAAGCACAATCCCGATGTGAACGTAATATCGGCGGGCAATATACCCAATCCTCGAGTTACAGCTGCAAGATCGGGCTGCGAAGTATCCCCGGGCCATCGACGCGCGCGCTCCGCCATTTTGTACGTCGAGACAGTGTTTTGAAAGAACCGAGAAACCGGCAAAAGGAAAATCGCGATTCACCGTAAATCTATCTGTTACAGAATGAGAACGTTAGAATAGTGGAACATTGTTCACAAATTTGTAATTGGATTTCAAGCCCACCGAGAGCCCCGGTCACTTCGCGCCGTCATTTTTTAACAAAACAGGACTAGGGTATACACCAAGGTACTACTACTTCGTCCCTATGTGATACGCTACCGAATCCTGTCAAACAGAGGGGAAAGGCTTGTGTGCGAGATTGTACAGGATCACGCGTAATAGTACGAGAAGATTATTACAGGACATATCCGGTGTGGATATGAGGAGATAAGAGTGGGTGAGCAGATGAGAGGAAGAGCCATTTGGGAGTCGAGAAAACGGGACGATTTAACATTACAACGAATATATTAGGGTCGTTGCACGTGAAACGGTGTTTTCGTTCAATCCACGAGGTTTTTTGTTAACCGCTTCTTATGTAAGCTATTTTGTTACTGTTTCCTTAACGACGAGTGATTTCTAACCGAACCGGTGAAAGTTACTCTGGCCTAATGACCAGGAACTGCCTCGATAAATCAGAGCACTGATGGTGCAAAAGCCAAAAGTGTTCAACGAGTCATAAATAACCGATCTAACCTAATTCTTAGGCGCTACAGGCCCTTAAGTATAACGTTTCTACGATACTTATGCAAGGCCATGTTTGATTGCCCGAAAGCGACGTTCCATACACGCTAGCCCTGATACTTATACACGCTGGAAAAAGTGGGAGGGTACAGGAGAGAAACAAAATTAACGCGTTATGAAATCGTCTGCCGGTCACGAACGATTATAGGTAACGAAAAAAGATCAATACAGGTACTTGTATGCACGTCCCTCCACAAAACCACCGACATACATGCAAACCAGTCATTTCTATACCCGTGGACTTTGGACTTTCCCGAAGGCAATAACGATCGTCGTGCGTTTCTTCGGTCACACTCGTGTCCCCGTTATTGCTGCACGTATATATGTATATATACATATACGTGTGTATATGTATGTGTATATATATATAATATAAAAAAAAGGAATGAAGCACGTGGCAAGAAGAAATTGTATGATCACCGATAGCACTTCGCGCTACCAATGCGGTAACACCAACAGATCGAGCGTACAAACGAAACTGTGTGTAAACAGGGCGTTCAAGAAATAGATTACTTGATAGAAGATGTGTGTCTTCGACGTCCTCGCGAAAGGCACCGTAGTTTCCAATGTGGACGCCATTTTCTCAACAGACACTTGTTTTCGATGGAACAGATTTTCTGTTAACTTTGATCTATTTCACCATTTTCGGAAGACCTAAAGAGAACTACTTCCTAAATTAAGAAGATTATCCACTAAATTAGGAGGACTATCCACTAAATTAAGAGGACTACCACCTAAATTAAGAGGGATACCCCCTAAATTAAGAGGGCTACAGCCCCTAAATTAAGAAGACCATCCCCTAAATCGCCCTGTACACACAGTCGGAAGGTTGAAAGGCCAAACGATCGCGAGATCGTAAAAGCTCTTCGCGGTTATGGGCAGTGTATGGTGGACGTTTGCATGGACGAACTTTCAACGAGGTTACACACCCGTACTCTCAAATGTTGGCCCCTCGACCTGCCTCTTCTCCAGTTGCACATCGACCACGTGAAAGGGGCTGGATGGATGAATATTAATCACCGCCATACCGTATTTGGGGGATGATGACGTTTTGAGAATCCAACGATGACGATGAAAATTTGAATTTCGTACACAAGTAATTCGAGAACGATGCTACGAATTTTCTACATATTTGATCTTAAAATCGGAGCCGAGTTTGCAAGGTCTGAACCATCATCCTAAACGTTTTATCGTTACGTCAAACCCCTCGTACACATATCCAAGTGGTGATAGTGTTTTGTGCTCTACCCGTCGAATATTCATGAAAGACATTATTAATATGTTAGCATGTAGATTATGGTGTTTTTTCCAATTTTGGGTACGACTATTCGTCGTAAATTTATTTCGAATTACGCTACTTTAGGAATATGGTGGGTCTTAGAGATGGATCTGTGAAGTTGGTCGTGGGTTCCTGAAAGCATCTAGCTTCCAGTAGCCGAACTTATAAATCGATTAAGGCTCCCGTTACTGTATGTTCTCGAATATATGCGTAAAATAGATGCCGCGTAATAGACGGAGAGAAGCTACCCCCTCCGTGTGGATTGGAGCATAAAAACTCGATAACATTGTGGATGGAATGTCCATTGCTTATTCGCTAATAAAAATATTTCTAGCAAAATATACAAATCATTCTTATATATATATATTTATATATAATATGTTTTCGCGTCTTAGATACTTTGTATAATATATATATTTATATAGAATTCAGTAGTATATATGTACATATTCATATAAATCACGAAATCTCCGAAAGAAAAAAAAAAGAGAAGAAAGAAACCTAAATTAAAAGAGACCTTGCTCGAGTTTAAGGCACTTGTTTGTTGCTCGACGAGAAGGAAAAAGAAGATATAACAATTTCTCTATTAAAAGGCGTTACACGATCGTCGAAAAACCTTGGAATAACGATTACGTAAAAAAACTGTAACAACGTAAAACGCACTAAGTACTGCTGCTCGATAATAAGTATCAAAATGGGAAAACTAGTATGAAAAGACCGACTGTATGCAACACGAGTATGTACCGCGTGACCTCATCACGCGAAACGTGTTCTTACTCAGCAAATGTTCCAACAGAATTTCTCTGTCCAATGATATATCATTTTCAACGAAACTATTCCGGTCAAATGGACTCCAACCCCAATGCACAAAGTCGATTCTATACTTCAACGTTGCCTACTGTCAATGGAAATCTCACACTGAAACATCTAGACACGAATGGTCATTACAAAAAAAAAGTACCAAGTACACGCAAGTATAATAGAATCGCTTCAGCTGAGAAAGTCAGATGGAACATCGTGCATACACCGAGTCTAAGGTGAAGAAGGTTCAAGGACAAAAGACATCCAAATAATAGTATGCGGAATGTTTGCAGATAACTACTACGAATAGAATTATGTAGTATATATACCGGTGTACACACTTGTAGACAGGTGAATCATACGTTGTACCAATACAACAACAACCCTCTCTCTCTCTCACAGAGTGACGAAGCACAGAGTGTCTAATTAGCCTGAGACTTCAAACAGACATTTCCGAGAAACGTGTCCCCGTGAGAAGAATCTAAAGATAATACGATGTTCAGGTCGGTTGTCGTAACACGCAACACCGTGGAAAAAATATGCATAAACATGCGTTAAAATGAGAGAAGCATCGTGGTCAATCGATCTAATCCGTTTGTGACCTATCGATCCGTTTTCTAGATCTGGGGGTAAAATTGAGCAGGATAAGGCAAGCCTGGCGCGGCAGCCGGAGTCTGGGCGAACGCGGTCGCCGGTGTGTGCCACGTGGCGCGTTTCGCGACAGCGCCTGGTCCGTCTGGAGGGAACGCAGATTCCCAGGTTCGTTTCAATCCCATAATCGCGGCTGGATTGATGGGAGCTTGAACGAGAGGAGCGAGAAGACTGTGAGGCGTTGGAGCCCTTAGAATCGGAATTCTCGAGGGCATATTGAAGAGCAGAAACGGGGCGGGACCCGGTGGTTGAGCGTGGAGAGCGGCTGCGGCTAGTGGAGGAGACATCGCGTAAGCGGGAATCTGATGCTGAGGATTCGGCCCGGGTAGGGCCAGTGTTTTCGAGATCGACGAGGTCGGAGAGGCGGGAGTGGTAGAGGTGGGCGGTGGATTCGAGGCCAGGGCCATCAGCCAAAAGTCCTGGTTACGGATCGCCTGCGCCTGGGCCTGGGCCTGGGCTTGAGCCTGCGCCTGTGCTTGCGCCTGAGCCTGTACTAACGCGTGAATGTCCCAGAGGGGAGGCTGCGCCGACGGTACCGGGACCGGTACCGGCGTCGGCGGCGGTGGATGTGTCAATGTGGTGGGGGTTTGTGTGGTCAACGTACCGGGTGATAGCAGAGCCTTGGTCGACGGCGGTGTTACCGCACCTGTCAATACCAGATTCATATCGTCCCCGCTGCACTGAAAGACTTCGATGTACCGTTGCTTCTTCCCGTAGATCATGTACCGGTGATGCCGTTGGGAGGCGCACGCAAACGCAGAACTCTCGCTGTCCATCTGAATGAACGCTTCGCCGGACGGCTGGCCCTGAACGAAGGAGAATTCACGTGGTTTTTTCCTGTGTACTTTTGCGATTTATGAGTAGATGATTGAGAAGAAGTGGGAGGGGGGTGTGTACACTTACTTGAGCGTTATAAACCATATGAACACCTTGGTAGACAATATTCTTAGAATGCTCCCCCATGAACTCAAGAATGTGCTCCACGAGTGCCTCGTACGGAAGGCCACGCAACCGTACGCAATCCTTACGCGTACCAGATGTGATTATATGCTGGGGAAGTATCGCGGAAAGCTGCGGAATGGGTGGTGTTGGAAGTACGACCTGTTTCGGGTCGATCGCCCTGTTCAAGACCTACCAAGTCACAAAATCGATACATGCAAATGTACACGGTTATTTTCACTACGGTCCTACATCGACCATTCTTCTGTACCCGCATGGTCTTTAATCCAGCACGCACCTGTTGCACCTCGGCGATGGTACTTCGAAAAAGTTCGATGTACCGGCTACCAATACAATCTCTGTGCTTGCTCAAAGCCTTCACGGCGTCCTCCTCTTTTGCAAAAAGAACGAAAGCGTCTCCCGTTGCCCTGCCATCTGGTTTCTTCACGAACAGAACACCGTCCTCCCCGTCCAACACGTGGCAGGGCTTCTGCCCCGACAAAAAGAAGTCCAACTGTGAACAAAAATCCGATATGAATAAAATGAAGACACAAAATCTGTTGAGAAATACACAGTAGGATTTTTTGCAGTTTCGGTGCTCACCACTTGCTTAGCGACACAGTCGTACGGCAGGCCTCGCATTCTAACAATTACTTGAGCTCCTCTTGACAAAAATGCATGAGCCTCGCCACTTGTTCCGCCGGCAACACCGACAAAGTCCTCGCCAGAGGCCTTGTAAACTTCGATATACCGTCCTCCCATGTGATGTTTGTGTCTCTTTAGTGCCATATCTCTGTGTTCTTTATTAACAAATCGTACCAAAGCTTCTCCGTTTCGTCTTCCCATAGGACTCAAACACAGAGCTACACCACCCCTGTAATGCAAATAATATTTTTTTTAATCAAATTGCAAGAGAGTACAATGGAGCATTTTATGGTTCTTAAACATCAGACATTTGAAAGAAGTTGCAATTACGTATGTTACCACCACAACGATCACAAAATTCGTTGGTAAAGTTACAGGACAAGATCCATGACCCCAGATAGTACTTATCATTGCATAAGACATAAACAAGCAAATGTTTTTAAAAGTTGTTTACTACCTTGTCCAAAGGTAAACACAACCACCTTATTAAACTTTGCACATTCATTCAGCATGGTTTGACACATTATTAGCGACACAAACATACTGATGCAGCAGATGTAGATGTTTACCTTTTTTAAATGCATCCGAGTGGCTTGGACACAAATACACACATTACAATCAGTCTTAGGTAATTTCTAAAGTGTGAATAGAAGAACTTCACTTACTTGGCAACATTTAAGCCGCGAAAAAATTTTGCTATATCCTGGTCTGATGATTGCCAAGGAAGACCACGTGCTCTTACTACACAGCCATTGTCCACTTCTTCATCTTTTGAGCTATAAAAAGCAAAAGAAGTATTACTAAATCACTCAAACCTTGGCAGACTCATTCTAGGAACCTAACTAAGGAAACAACAATAACTCACCATATGCCAGGTTCTAAAATAATGTTAACTACTTCAGGAGTTTGGAAGACGTGACCTAAAATAATATCATAAATAATTATTATGATTGCATTGATAATTAAATTGCGCAATTAATACATTTATTTTTACAGTATCCATTTATATTATTATAAATGTCAGAGAAGAAACTTTAATTTAGTATGTCAGAAATATTTTTCATATACGTATGTATATAAGTTTTCAATCAAATTTCAAAAACAATCGGTATCGTGAACGACGACGCATTCCTTACGAATTATATTTTTTATATATCCTGTTGTAAACTGTCCGTACTTCATTAAAAACTTATATCCATCAGTAGTACTTCTGACAGGTGAAGCAAGGTGACAGGTGTACATATGTACTATGTGTAACCTCGCTTCCTCTGACTCAACATACGTCTGCTGTATGTGCGGCAACATGGATTTGTAGTGTCAAGAGAAAGTTAACAAGCTTCCTACATCAACAACCATGAATCGATCAGATCATCTCTTGTTGGATCTGAAGTTTCACACGATTCTTTTCGTGATTTTTTCTCTATACGAATCTCAATTCTCCCGCGAAAAATGTAACCGTCGTTCCGGTGCCTCTGGACTCTAACGCTTAGGAGTTTGCTGTGTAACCGAATACCAATGGTTTGTCTCTAATTTCTCGTGGCTTAGCGAAATGCGCTCGAATTTGCCAACTCAATGCAACGTGTCAGCACACCTTTCCTAGGATTGTCACGTTTCGTTTTCTTCCGATCGAAACACGTTACATACATATACGTATATACATATACACATACATATAGTTATGAGACCGTTCAAGTTTTGTGAGTTCTTCAACGATTGTTCGACCGAACATTAAATAGACCAACCGTTTCGAAAACGTTATTACACATATTTAAATTCTTTGGACTGACTTGTAATTTAAAATCAAACCGATTACCGGTTGAGCACCGCTGTGATAAGGAGTATATTATAACTACCACTGCTTATAACATTACACAGCTTGACCCGCGCGCTCATAAACCATGAACACGCAGAAAGGGACCGTGCACACGGGCCCGCGAGACAGACAACCATTCACCCTCTCTTTCTCCGTTCTCTTATTCTGACATTTTGTCTCCTCCGTGTTCGCTCTAGCTCGCCTTTCTTTACTCGCGTGCGTATATGTATACGAAAGATTCGTATCATTGCCCGAACGAAAATGGTTTCGTGCGAAAACTTTCGATTGTAGCGAGCTTGAACACGAAGAGAACAAAAATACGAGGATCACGGTTAATATTATCGGCATGCAAACGGAACGACGAATCTTTATTTCACTGAAACTTCCACATTTTTGAGCGATGGCAGCACATATGTATTTAACGGTTTCTACTCGAATAGACCTGTTTTGAATTTTATGTTCCCGGGAAGACTTTGCGACGGGTATATTAATCTTTCGCTGTTTTATGATAACTGTAAAATAGAATACGAATGACAGCGGAATAAGTAGCGACACTATTTTAAAGACGTATATATAAGTAACTGTACCCGGACTTATTATTTTTATTAATGAACCGTCAATGTAGCTTAAATTAAATCAAATTTTTACTCCTAGAGAATATTATCGTGATTCGATGTGAAAATCCGGGAACAGCCTGTACAGAGAGAACTGTTGCTTCTACGAAAAATATTGCCTTGAAAGTCACGTGACCTTGCGTATTATGGCTGAAAAAGGAAAGATTCATAGTCTGGCCACGTGCCGGTTGAAACGAACCTCGGAACAGGATTGGAACAACTTCCAAGTCCACATCAATATACTTCACTGTTAAGCGTGTAATAGGGATTCGAAACGATCACGATTAGAGTCCGAATTGCGTTTAATGAAATACTGATTGTAACCCAGCGGAAAGGTTATGATCAAAGTGAATCGCGGTGCTTCGATCCACACAGAAATATAAAGACTATCTTTTTCTTTCGCCAGACACAAATTACAAAAGACTATCTCTTATCGGCCGAAAGAGCAGATTAGATATAAATTTTTTGTTCTTTTTCTCTTATTACTCATTGCAGCCACGAAGGAAATTCGTGACATCTGTCAAGGCATAACTTACCATCTTTGATCATCCTTTGTATCACGCTAATCATGTCCTGTATTTCTTTCACGTGATAATCGTTCTCGGTGTCCGACGATAAACCGAAATCTGATCGTCGATAGTCAAGGATAAATTTCTGTTCGTGATCGATTGTCGGATACGGGGTAAAAGAATAAAAAGAAATGCGACTGGGACTTTCACAATCAGTGCCATTTACATAAGAGATGTGCCGAGAGATATCGAATGAGTCTAAACATTATCAAGACTTATTATCAGCCTGAAATCAATTTGAAATCAGTTGCAGTCAATTTAATACAAACTTTTTATCGTTGTAAAACTAAGCCCAAGACGGGAAGCATCACAAGTACATATTCATAGTTTTCAGAACGAATAAAAATCATTTCCATGTTCAAATTAATCGTAAGCCAAATTCGTTAAATACAGAGCAATTATTATTAAAGGAATGTTCGATTCGTGTGTCCAGAATGGAACAGCTGAAAACGCCAAGAAATCGAACGAACTCGTTACGCGCATAATTATCCGTATATCTCGTTTGGTTGTCAAGCTGTTACCAATATCTCTACCAAGTTGACCTTTAAACCATATTCCGCGGATGATAAGACCGCGCGTTGCCCACTCGGTGGGACTTTCTTAAGTCACTCGACTGATATTGGTGTCGCGTACATTTCGATTTCGTCCGGATTCTCTCCTACGTTATCCCCTCTGTTATCAAGAAAACTTCGAAACAATTGTACATTTATCGGCCGGACATAATAGTGGCCATGATATATTTCGAGTAAAGAAGAGACATCTATGTAGTGTCCCCCATGCATTATTCATGGTTTGTTTACAATGACCGCGGAGACTTCAACAAGGATGAAACGCCTAAGAAATTGAGGATATCGCATCCCACACCGTTATGCCACTTCCGGGTCATCTACGTATTTTAACATATTTTACGAGGAATACACATGTAGAATTGAAGAAATTTAATGTTCGTTGATTTTCAAGCCAGAAGAACCCCTTAACCTTAAATCGAAATTTCGACGCGACACTAATCATAAGATTCGAGACTTACAGCTGTAATCCGTGACCTTTTGCAAAATTCAGGATCCCAATTATAGTCGAGATAAGTTTACCAAAAGTACGTACACGCGCACACACACACACACCACGATTCACACGACCGAATGCCTCAACGGTAATATAATAATCCGTGACCTTTTGCAAAATTCAGGATCCCAATTATAGTCGAGATAAGTTTACCAAAAGTACATACACGCGCGCACACACACACACCACGATTCACACGACCGAATGCCTCAACGGTAATATAACTTCTTCACGCAACGCACCCGACATCGATCGATATTTGTGCGAGGACTGTATCACGGCGCGGCCACAGGTGGTTTTGTTTTATTAACGGCAGATACGCGGGGCGACAAACACACGCGCTTAACCGGGAGCATAGAAAATCAAGCGATTATAATACCGTATCCTCGACACGAACTTAATGCCGTGGTTGGATTATATCCACGGACAGGTAGCCCATTTGCATTTTCTACCGGACCGTTTCCCCTTTTCGAGTGAATCTCACCTACGATTCCCCTACACCTTTCATGCAAATGCGAAAGAATGTAAAAGGAACACAGAGAGACTGTGTGTATACACAGATGCAAAACAAATATTCCCCTCTTCCTTCAAAGGAAACTGCAGAGACGTCTACATATAGACATTTTCTTTGAGTCACTACTTCCTAAACTTTATAACCACTTATTTGTATTTATTTCGAAATATTGACAAGATTGAAAACTTGCTTGTAGTCGATGGAACCCAGCCTTGTGCGCCCAATAAGGTCTAAGATGAAGTCGTTCCTGACCTGTTGATATTCGACACTCGCGTGCTGTTCGGAACCCTACTCAGTTTTACCCGCGTCATTCAATTACAGTTAGACCGTGCAGTTCAAACGTATAAGAATAAGTATTTCTATGTATTCTTCTTGAATTTAATATATTATTTACGTTATTATTTATAAATGGATTCTTCAAGACCTTGAACTCGCGACAGCCGTGTCGGTTAAGAGACATATTTATGTAAGGATGTACGAAATCTTTGCGCGGTAATGCACACACACGCACGAATGACTGGGTACGATGATAACACACGACAAGGCGAAAAAAAAGAGAGGAACAAGCCATGATGCATCGGAACTTCGCGAGGAAAGAAATTTCCATCTCGAGTCTTTCTTTTTTGAATGCATTTCTCGATCAACACAGATCATCTTATAAAATATGGCATTTTCCATAGGAGAACACGAAACAAAATAAAACTGGTCCAGACCACAGGATCCTTGGATACGTATGTGTGTATACATGTTGGGAATAAGGAAAAACATACCTCAGAGAATCGTGTGTTTGTTGTAATGCGTTTCCAAACACGACCAGATTTCAGGATACTTGTTGTCGAAAGGAACGGGAATAATTGCACACTCTCACTGACTCATCAGTCTACTTTCCAGAAATAAAAAAAATCGTTTCGAAAACTCACACGATGCGAATAGGAAATGCGTAGAGAGCCCGTACCGTGCACACGACCGTTAAGAGCGTAATTACGACGATATAACGCACACCCTCGGCTCTGCTGCAGACTGACTTTGCACCAGCAGCGGCCCAGACGTCGTCGGGTTCGTCGAATATGTACGTTGGGGATTCGACTTCTGTCGCGCCGCCTAACGGCCGCACGCCTTGGAATTCTCGATTCTCGTGCGGAGCATAGCGTCGTCGTCGCCGCCTTAAGGCGATCGCGTGGTGCTATCAAAAACCGAAGCTTCGACTTTGATCCACCGAGAGGCATTACGTGACGGATACAAGCGAAACAAATATTTAATTTGGCCACGGGCTGGCAACCAAACGACGTGTATTCACGATATTCAAAACTTGTACGGCGGTTCTTTTTTGCTTTGTATTTTTACGAACGTGGAAAAACGGGGGGCCCCTTCATGTGCGTTCCTCCCACTCTACGTATGAACTGTGGTCTGTTCATAGAGGGCACACGCGGTGGGTAATATGCGGTGTATTTATTGGACATTGGGTGAGTGGGGTTGAGAGATGTAACGGAGATCAAATGGGGAAATATCAGGGATAAATAGAAAAAAACAGAGGTATAAGGATAAAAATAATCGACTGTTCGGAAATTAATGATCACAGATAACAGATATTCTTTGCTTGTAAGGGAACACAATGGAACTCTGTAGAGAGACGTATTGACTCTCTTTAATGCGATTTTGAAAAAAAGGATACATTCCAACATCTCCTGTATTCCAAAGGTCGAGAGCTCCCCGTGTGTGGAATAACAGGCGACGAATTCCTTGCGGAGATCGTGAAAGAGGTTGTACGGTTCCGGCAACTCGATGTCTTTGTTACAAGCCTCCGGGTGCAGACATTGTCTCAACGGCGCCTGTCCGTCTACGACGAAACGCGGCGCGGTACCGGACGTCACACAGGACATCGACGACCACCATGCCTCGAACTTTCGTTAAAAAGAAATTTCTTTACACGTTACTGCTCGAGTCCTCTGTACTTAACCCTTTGAGTGTGGAGTACAATGGAAACTGAATGCTTATCGTGAACGTTCACTCTCCACTGTGGACGTTATCCATTTATCGCATACATGACTGCGTGCAAAGCAAAATAAAGTGGGGTAGATGTCTCAATTATACTACTACCTTAACACTGTAGGGTAAATTCATTTAATCGTTTTCCGTACATATTGTTTAATCTAAAAAAAAAATAATAGTTTTATAGATTAAATATGAAAAATTAATTAATAATTCGTTCAAATCTGCGAGCAATCTCAATAGTCCCTATAACTGTCGTCTCAAAAATCAAAGTAATTCGTATATACGTTTTTAACGCTCAACTTGCACTTTCATTTTTCAACATTAATTTGTAAATACCATGTATGTACGTACATGTATTTCTTTGTTTTGTATATAAATCGGAGTCCCAATTTAATAATAAAATTCGTCGTATACAATTCTCTATACGTTATATTTTTATTAGGTATAATAAATAAAATGGCAGTAATTGGGACATATACCCTAAATATCGAAATTTTATGCAGTGAAATATTATCCGATGACGACATTTTTTACATGCGGCCACGGTACACAAAGGGTTAAGGAAAGCAACGTTTTCGCATTTTCGAGACTCTCATATGGAATACCTGAATTTATGAACGCTTATCTCGGTTTTTATACGATAACAGCTACTAGTCCCTTATCGGTTCTTACCGAGTATAAACACATTCAAAGAACAATTAGTTTGAATACATCGAATACTCGTTTGTAAAGGTCGAGAAATAATGGGGCCGATTACCTGCTCGATGGCCTGTTCCAGGGGAATCCCGTGTTCCCGTACGGTTTTTTCAGTTAACGTCGGAGCATGAGTCAGTGCCGCCTCGCTGATCACTCCGCTACTTCCGGCAACCGCCGGATTGTCGCTACCGGTTCCAGGCGTACAGCTCTCGTCCATTACCATCGGTCGTACAATGTACTGTTGCCTTCCCAGCACCTGCAATTGTCGACAGACGATTAAAAAAAAAAATGCTTTCCTTGATCTTCAACTCTTAAACTCTTCGTAACTAATTATACAGGCTGTTAAACATTGTGTGGAACCCATTTCAATGATAAACAATGTCTATCCAATGGAATATGTACTTGTTCACACGTAACTTTTTTCATTGAACACTCTTGTATTCTGTCTACCGTCCAGGTGGATCATAAATATTATGAAACAGCCTGTACTGAATACTTGGGTGTTATCAATTCAAGTGACAACGCGAATCCATTGAGTGGATCTGTAACGATGCCCGCGCCGTAATTAAAGCGACACGTTACGTGGCCCCTGTAACCCTGCAACGTGTCACCGTGGCCCCTCCAAGCCAATTTGGTTGCGCGCGTACAGGGGTGAAGCGAACAGAACAAAACTACCGGGCGCACGATGGTCCAAAATCGTTTGTTGGTAGCTCCAGTCGTCGAAAACAAATTTTTGTTATCTTCTAAAAGAAACTCACATCAACTTATTTACTATGGAAGATTTATTTCATGCATTATCTTTAAACCCCTCCGTATCGTCAATCTCAATGAAAAAAAAAGAAAAAAATTCTGTAACAGTTCAGACTTTCATGAAGATGTAAAATTGATAAAGATTTTTGTTCATTTCTTCACTTCGATTGAAATAAAAATATAACAAGTTTCGTACCTTTCGATTTGCCCCTCAAGCTATTAAATAATCGTACGGAGCAGCTAAAATTTGTATTCTCGACCACCTGTGGGGCAGGGGCCTCGTTCCTCGTGAGCCACAGGACATTTCACAAAAACTTACAGGTTTCCTCTGACGTAACCGCGAGAAATTACATCGGTGTGCTGGCACAAACCGTGCACTGACAAACTTTCCACTCTTTTTCGTCCTTTCTTACATAAGTATAGACAGACCCGGGACGTAAATCACCTCGTCATCAAGATATGATAATAATTGTGCACAGTGCGTTGCACGCACACACACGATCCTGATGGCTATGTGAAAAGAATTTAACGATCGTATGTTGATCGACTGGGTCTATGGATTAATCCTTGTCCACTATTCAAATAAGTGTTAGACAGGAATTCGTTGGGCAACGCCTGGGCTAATATGAGTTACGAAAATGTGTAACTTTTACCTGGACAGCAACAGACACAAATTGTTCATGTAAGTAGTCAAAAAATTCTGATTTTTGTTAAAACTTCGTAGGTCAGTAGGGGACCTCGATACAAACATCGGGCAATTTTTCGTTTTTGCTGATATTGGGTGAAACCACTCTTTAAATTTTCCTGTGTCTTGAAAACTGTAGTAGATATCAAAAACTGTTGCTAAAAAAGTTAATGGCTTTCCATGGTCTATACAACTGTGTAACAAAATTGTTCAAAATTTATTTGTTTATTTATTAATTTAAAAAACAGATTCTTAAACATTTTATCATACAGGTTTAAAGAGCATAAAAAGTCATTAGATTTGTATTCTAAGTGTTTTTACTATAGTTTTCAAGATATACAGGAATATAGGAAAAGTTTTCACTCTGAAGAACCGAACAGCAGCAAAAAAGAAAAATTACCCGATGCTTCTATTGAAGTCCCCTACAAACCTGCGGAGTTTAAGAAGAAATCGTAATTTTCAGAGCCAAATTGAGTTCGAAGACTGCAATTAATTTCATTTCTAAGAAGGTATCGATTCGGTAGTTCACAGTAGTAATCTCAGAAATCATAATCCTCTTTGGATACTGCCACTTTGTAAATAGATTCGTCTAGTTGAAGATTATGCAATTATGTTCTTCAGAGTTTAAGCTTCTCGTTTCACAGAAGAAGATTAAAAAGCACTTAGGAAACAATGCTTGGTTTGTTGATGCAGCGAATGGACGTGTCTAGCACGCTTAATCGTACGCTATTCGCAGCGTGTATGACGTTTAATTTCAAGATATAAAATGATTTTTTAATATTTCGCTTTTAAGTAAATAATGAAATTGTGAATGAACAATCGACGAGACGATCAATGGTTTATCCCGATCTGCTTCGATCCCAGTCACAGCCAAATTAGCGCACACATTCTCGCACCGATCGTTTCCCGTTCTGCTTACGTAAAACCTTTACCGTAACGCACTATAATATTATCTAAATGAGTCTAAATATAGCATACAGCGTCTACATAATTACACCTGTGAATCATTAATTACAATTCGGACCGTTTCGATTAATCATGCGTATCGCGTGAAATGAACCGACGGTCGAAATTAAATCGACCCAAAGGCAACAACTTCTGTCAACCTCTGTATACAATTTTCGTAGGAATTAAAGAGTGATATTACTGAAAGTATAATATGGTGACTTCCTCAAGATATAATAGCACTCTGCAACCATAATCAATCGAAACTATTCCTTTCTGAGCACTGAAGAGGCCCAATTCCTAGGTTTATTTTTACCAAAAACAAGATCCAAAGACAACTAAAATAAGAATTCAATCCGTGTTTGTTAGATCGCGATAGAAACGAGCATTATCGCAATAGCTCGTTATTATATTTATCAATAATTTCAGATTACTACCATGTCACGTAAACATGTACCGACGATAATGGGGGTCCCTTCCACCGCTCGACCGATTTCTTCGTTTCCGGACACGGTTCTCCGCAATATATGAAGACTCATCGCACGAGTGACGCGTGTGTGTACTATATAATCGCGATAATCGGAATCTGTGCCGTATAATACGTAAATAAGGTGCACGTGGATGTCGCGAAGCGACTACTACCGATAGAGACTAGCGAAGCCGTGCAAGAAAACTTAATAAGCAGGTTCTTTGACGCGGGGTTAACGGATCAAGGTAGAGTCTCGGTACAAGAGAGTGTCACCGTGTTTGCAACCATATGGGAGGGGGGGGGTTTGAATTATCTTTGCCGACGTGTCGATAAAGCCTCGCGGTGTCATTCGCGCGATACGGCTACACATATTACGTAAAAGTTAATTATCTATCTGATAATTAAAATCGGGATGCAATTCGCTACAATATTTCGATCTTATTATAATATTAGTATTTCAGTCTGTTTCCGTCAGGCATTACTATGGTACCACACAAAAATACCACGCAGCTTAGCGATGTCCGACATTGTTGCGTGCAACGGAACCGTTGTCCCTCCATTATTTTTACTGGCGCCCCCCCCCAACCCCCTTCTCTGAGGGTATTACACCGTCCCGATCCTCCGGAGAAACGATTTACGACACGGAGAAATAATACCGATCCTGAGGGTTGTCCTCGAAACCCAGGTAAACGATCCTGGTTGTATACCTGTCCGCAAGCGGCTCACCTGAAAATTCGACCCGACCGAGGTGGCCGTAATGAGGGCCCGTAAAGTGTTTTACAGGATACTCCGAAACAAGTAGGAGCACGGTAAAACCGATCCCTGGAGCCATAAATTTTTGCGCTCGATGCCCCGTCTAATACAGGTGCCAGAATTTATTACAAATCATGATATTAGAAGCTTAAATCAAATCCCGATTTTTGTATATTTTTTACATTAACTCCTTAACTTCCAGTGGTGCAACAATCATTTAAAAAATGCGTCATATTCTGTCGCAGGTTATTGTTTAACTTTTGTCAGAAAGGATCCGTGGTTTTACTGATGAGCAGTAGATCTCAACATTTCCAGTTGAAAAATTCAAGTATTCCCACGAAAAATAAATAGAAAATTAAAAATAAATGAATTGGTTTCATATTGATATTTTTGACTTAAAAATAACAAGATATATATGTCAGTCTCATAACTTTAAAATAACGATTCAAGGATCTCGGCCTTAAAGGGTTAATCCAATCTGCTGACTCTTGAACTTTATGTTAAGTTCTTAACCAGTTCATTAGTATGTATCTCTAGTTTGTTATCATGTGCTGTTGCAAATTTTTTTATATTTTCTTTTACATATTTCATTCTTGGGTCTTTATGGAGTTTCCCCGACAAAGAAGACGATGGAAACGTGGAACGTTAATACTAGCATGATTTTTTGTCTATACCCACGAAGAGAGTGACGTTCAACGCGTTTGTCCCGTTTGGAAATTTATGCGGTTCGCGGATATAATTCTTCCGGATTGATCGATAAAAAGCCGCAACGACAAAGAAGTAACGGAAGAATAATAATAATAAAGACGTGTCGTCACATCGGTATTAAAGTGTTGCCAAGCATTGAATGTCGTCGTCGTTGTCGGCCGTAGACGAGTCCTCAGCGCCGTAAAACAGCGACAGCGAACTCATAAATTGCAAATTGGAGTCGGATACGAGACAACCAATGACCAGAAGAGAACATTCGCTCGTCGTTCGGGAGGGGGCTGAACGGAGGGAGGTCAAAGGTCGTGCGTTACGTCTCGTATTTACTGGGAACTCGCTTGCCCCTCGTGGAGAACGACGACGAATCGGAGCGTGGAAAACATGGCGGATTTTTCATGCCTGGGCTTCTTTTTACAAATTTTATATGCCTATCTAACAGAATTGATTTAACTTATTTTAGATCATTTAGATAATACCACTGGACTTCTCTTAGGATTCCCATATGTGTGAAGTTTATCACATAGGGGAATTAATGCAATGTTCACCATTTTTACATGTACAAACTAGTCTTAAATCCATTCAATTGTTCGTAGATAGTGATTCTTTCTCGCTCAATTCTTACCGAACGGTTCCAGAGTTACAAGGTTTTCGCACCTTTGACTTGCTCTCCTCTAAAGTGTGAAAAGTGTGACTTAATACATTCTGACTCTACGGTCCAGAAATAGAAATTGTAGAAAAGTTTCGATACCTAATTGGTGTTTCAGAAGTCTGTGAACGCACGTGTGAGTCACTGTATCTCTATTTCCAAGTGTACGTGTAATCTTTGAATACTAAAAAGTTAGATCGAAAATATAGAAAATGAGATAACTAGAGCGTCCCCCAGACCTTTTCATTGCTCACGTTGGAAACCTATGTTCTAGCTCCTCCAGTATCCAATTCGTTCGAAAAATAATAGATTCTCATAGATAGACATTGTTTTCTAAGTAACAGCACAAAACCGTGGGAAGATATTAATGAAAATGCGCAAAATGAATTTTTCCATTCGACAAGTTCACACACATACAGACAAACAGTTCTCCACAGGATGATACCTTGAAAGTTCATCGTGCCAGTTCACCCCTCCTTTCGATAAATAGAAACGAGCACCTTGTCACGACGTATAATTTCGTTCTGGTAATGCAGAAACCACCGCGTCAGAATAGCCTCGATGATAGTCGACATTTTTCTTTTGTCGAACGATATACATATAGAAGAAAAAAAAAAGGAAACATCTTAAGGTCAGATTTAATTACAACGATCTACTTGTATGTACACATATCAGGCCTTTATGCATTTGTTGCGCAATCAGACGAATCCATATTTATAGTTCCTTCTGTTACGTTCGCGCGATGAACGGGGAATCGCGATATTTTCGGTAAATCGCGAAGTCATTCGATACATTGTGCTGAACCACTCTGTATGTACTTGCTTCCAGGCAGACAATAAAAAAAAGCATTAAAATAAGAAATAATTTTTATTAGGTATTAAACACACGAAGTGCCTTGGTACCTAGAAAAACCCACTTAGATACCTTGCAACTGAAGTGGTGACATACAACGTCCGGTGGTATTGAAATAATTTTTTCTAAAACTGGCCAATTATCTACAAGTGACCCACCCACTACAATACGATACAAAACACACTTTACATATTCTTATCATGATATTAACATATTCTGTTATGACTGTGAAAAATTACTCCATTACTTCAGCGTTATCTCAGTGAACTTTCAAATACGTCAAAAAACTGTTGCATACGTTCATTTCGAAGCATATCAAACAACTTTATCGAATTTCATGAAAATCGAAGGGTACACCACTTCAAAGTTGCAGGTAAAAAAAAAGGAAAGACTGGATATCATTTGGTGCCTAATATACAGCGTGAAACAAAAAAAGGATTCATCACTTCTGGAGTAGATAGTACTTGCCTGATGATGAAAAAAACCCCAATAATGTCCCAATGGGAAAAGTCCCCATAAACATGCAAATACCGAGCACGACAGTTCGAGCCACGAGATCCACTCTCCAATTATTTCGAAATGTCCCTCTTCCGTCCACGATTTTCCTCACACTAAAGCAAACCAATCTAAGTGGGGAAGGAGGGGAACACATACAACACGGATTCGAGTTCCTTGACGGAGGTAACGGCGGCGACAGCGGGGCCGAAACGATTTTTAACGACTGATCTGCCTCCTCCTCCTTCTTCTCCTGAAAACCTTTTTTCCCACAGAATACATTATGCTCTTAGCAGTTTATTCCGTGAGACGAGAATGCCAGGCGAAGAGGATGGACGGCTAGGGGGGAGGGGCGAGAGCACAAAGAGGGGAGGAGGGTGATGAGGAGGGCGGAGAAGAGGAAGAAAAGGTTCGAGCAACGGAGGACCGGAATGGGGGAGGGGAAGGGGTTTGGGGCGGACGCGAATAATAGACCTGTGCACGCGTAATATCTAAGCTCGAGGAAACCGTGGAGGAAGATGGAAAAAGAGAGAGGCCCACCAGGTGTAATTGGACGGTCGACGACGACAGTGGATTTTGTGCCCCGTGTTTGCAGAACGAAAACTCCTTCGTGCAAATATCAGCCTACGTCCATGGACGAAATAACGTGCTCGGGGACCGTGTGTACCACCGGGCAGGATAATATTTATTGTTTATTAATGGTTTCGTGGAAGCAGAGATAGGCGAATTTATTGTCCAGATCAGGGAATCTTAAATATTTTTCTACTCACGGCCCCTTTTCGCCCAAAAAAAATTTTACCCCTGGTATATAAATACATACGTATGTACACGAAATAAATATACAAATAAAACATTAACTGATAATTTCACAATTTCTGACAAGAATGTCTAAAAATTCAAATGCAGCAGAGTTTTCAATTGTGTACTAAAGGCTTTACTACGTTAATAATAACACATAATTGATTAACCCGTACAGTAAATGCCTACTTTATAACTTTAGTGACAATATGTGGAACATTTCTTGCCGATTAGCATTACGAAACTACTTTAAACGGTACCCAAACATTAGAAAAACTGTGTTACTGTGACTACTAATTCATTCTTTATCGTGAGTAAACATATTGTTTTGTATCTAAAAATGAAAATGAAGCCAAATTTTTAATGTTATACTGCAAGTTTTACTCATTCATAATAACACATAAATAGTAGTAAACTTTATTAAAACTTTTATTTTATTATATTTACAATGTTAAGAAATGTTACACATACATAAACATCCACAGTCTGGTTATCATTCGAATACTGTTATTAATTATTCGATACATCCGAAGGAATATGATCGTCGGAATGATTCCACTTTCAGCTATACGATGAAACACGCAGCCAAGCAAATATGCATAGCAAGTCGAAACCACCTCGAACCGGTATACGCGAAAATCCACGCAAAAGGTCATACCTCAAAAATCGACGTATACATAACTCGTTAATGGTCCCCTCGACCTGGTCGATCGATTTTAAACGCCGGAAACGATTCGCAATAATCACCGTTGCGGCGAACATTCGCGAAACGATGTAGAAGACCAGTTTCCGGATTGATCCATCCAAATACGTAATTTTAATTATAGTTAAGTGAAATTTTATTATAATATGTTCTATCTGTTATTTGAATGTATATTAGACGAATTCACGCCCGTTACATTAAATTATTATTATTATTATTATCATTATTATTATCTTTCAGTTTCCTTCTCGCGAATCCCGTCCATGTCGACGGCCATTTTCCTCCAGGGATCCCGCGTAATGGCGCGTCAAAAGCTACTAGGGAGAAGGCTCAACCAAAAAATCTGTCGTTCTACCGGTGTGATTTCTAAAAAGAAAGTTTTCTCGATCGATGGGTCTCTTCGTTGCGGCCTATAAAACCGTTGTGGATCACGCGAGCGTTTCTTCGTCTTCGATTCTACGAAATTACAGGCATTTACAACACGTAAAACCAGACGACGCTCGAGGTTACTCGGCCTCGCGGAACGGCGATTTCGAGCAGCGATTCCTTGGCTTTCCAAGAGTCAACGTCCTCGATTTTCACACGGTGAAGAACGTCTCAACGGGTCGTTAGAAACAATCTTCACGCCCCGTAGATGAAAGATATAGGAATACAATTTTACTAGTAATCAATCGTAAAAATTACGACTGAAAGATAACACGTGATATTTCAGAGAAGTACCATTTCTATTGGCATAGAAAGCTACGTGATAAGTATTTATGATGGTCGGACTTGAAAATAATGAAAAATTCAGACAGTAATTATTCAGCACCACCTGGGCACATTCTGACAACATTGACGACAACGTGCTCCGATTTTTGAGAATCGCAAATTCGAGGACATAATTTGGACGATAATTTATTGATCTAGGGTTAAGGAAAAATTGTTACAGTTGTTGAATGTTGTATTTATCAGAGGAATCTTGCTGTCGATCGATCTTAGGAAGTTCATTGGAACCGTTATCGGTCACCATCTTAGGTAACTATGACTCTATGCTAATATTTTCCCAGGTCCTTTTGTTCCTGTACAATAAACGAGAAGTGAAAGCGTTCGACGTTTGCAGCGATCGAATTCGTTTCGAGCGAAAGAAAGAAGGGAAGCTTCCATGATTTTCCACTCGAAAGATCGTGCAACTGGGAACTTTCGTTACTTCCATTTAACGTCACGATACATTTTACGAAGACTTTCATTACTTTGCAGTCATACATGCAGATTGCGTACTAGAGAAATGCATTCACGAAGAATCGATTATGTGGAACGTCGATATTAATTTATTCACGGCTCTGTCCAACATGTCAGGCGAAACGTTGACTCGTGAACCAAATCCACATCGTTTGATTTGTCATGAATATCAGCGCGATTCGATAACATTCCCCGATTGGGACGATAATAGATCACCGATAAAGTTGCCAATATTCGACCTCTGTTTGCATCGATCGAATTAAGGTGCACAATTATTTGGAACCTAAAGTTCTTGGGAATTCACAATGGAACTGAAAGTAACTATCAAATCCCTCATACGTATTCCATAACATCTCTAATCTCGGTGTTTAAAAATGGAGTACATATATAAGAACGAGAATTTTCACAAACATGCACAATCTAATATAGTTGGAAAATTCTTTCCAAGACATCCTATAGACGTCCTTAAATTGTTACAAGAATATTACAGAGTTAATATGCTAAGTGTTGTTGTCCTCTTAAGAAGTTTTAACGTTCACCAAAGTTTGGTCCTTCGCTTTGAAAATAATTTTTACACGATAGATAGAGTTTTAACGTTCACCAAAGTTAGATCCTTCGTTTCGAGGATAACTAGTAGACGATACAACACGATAGTAGCAATACGGTACATATCGGTCGGATTTCCTCGAGGGCCCTTGGCGCGGCGGGAGAAGCTCACCGGCGGCCATTGTCCCCGATCGGGCACGATCGGAGATAGTCAGGTATGTGACTCGAGGGGAAAAAGGAAACACGACCGTCCAGCTGGAACTCGGGCGCACTCGTGCAAGGCGATTCACAATAAAGAATAAAGAAACTTGGACGCACCTGTTGCCGCCCCGGATGCTCTCAATTTCGCAAAAAATATTGCCTTATTCCGAAGAGTTCGTAGCATTTTTTTTTTTTATAGACTATTGATAACTGCGTGCTGTATCGCGAGTTCTGCAATAAACTTACTGGGACAGTTTCAGTCTGAAAGTTTACAGCCATTCGTTTTCGGAGTAAAGTAGGAGACTACAACAATCGTATTATTCTTACGGAACACTTCGAAATTAATACAGAATGGATACTTTTAGATGAGAAATATTCGCGAACTATAGTAACGATGCTATGGCTAAATGATTATGATGAATCAGAACAAGTTGAACGAGTAGGATGTTCAAGATCTTTCACGATTTTCAATTCCGGGTATGAGATATTTCTGGAAATGCTTTTCACTGTATGGTCATTGCGGTTAGTTTGTACATTGTACATAGATACGCGGACCCCTGATAAGGTTACCTTCGAGGCTAGAAATCTTTTCTGAAGACACGTTAAAGACCTTCGAAGATACCTACTGTACGAATATACCAATATTTTCATTAATAAATGCGTATTCTGTTTCCCAATGCTCAAAGAACTTTCTACGAGTTCAAAACATAACATTCTGCCAGCTAACAAATACCCGCGATCCCTTTCAATTCTCAAAAACAACAAACACGCAGCGGCAACTTGAAGCTTTTATAAGGTACACTGTTATGAAGAAAAACAACGCGAAAGATAAAAGTAATCTTGAATGAATATTTTAATGATTAAAACAGGAAAAACGTTATTTTCGTTAAACGAATGTTTATACAATTGCCCGCTATTTAAACGACACTTTCTACTCGTTCGAAACAATCATTATGGCGGCTGACAAGTTACCCACAAATCCCTGTCAATTGTCTTTAAATGCCCCATTAGACGTAAACAGTCACGAAAGAATTTCAAAGTAAAGTTGCGAAAGAATTTCGGAGTAAAGTTTCGAAAGAATTTCGGAGTAAATTCGTAATAGGAGGCGATGTAGTTTACGAACAAGGTGGGATTATCGTTAACATGGATTATGGAACGCGTTCATACAGGAAACGCGAATTCCCATCGTCGTAATATGGGAGAATTAATGAGAGAAGGAGTCCATGGCGCCAGATAATCTCGACGGCAAAGCTGGAGGTAATGGACGACCTTTCGAGGGCGCGATGCTCCGCCCCCACCGGATAATTCGAGAAACAATGGCAGCCGGAGACACGCATAAGCATTACGGCTGAGCGGGACTCGCGGCAAGATTGACAGTGGCCGGAAAGTCATCAGTGAATGACAGTTGTGTCAACTGTCGGTCATTCGACACTTCACACAAAACAATGCAAATAAAATGAACGCTTTAAATCCTGTTATTAATTTTACTCCAAAACTCTAATAAGCATCCATGTTATGTGCTTTGCACAAAATTGGTGGTTTTGAAAGGAAAAAAAAATAAGAATAATCACTCTCGCATGTGTCTATACGATCTCATAGTGTAATTCATTTGACTTTGGTAAAAAATTTCAAAGAGAATTTAATAACCAAAGAAAAACATCGAAGAACTAGTATGTATCGTCCTAAATAGCATTACAAACCGTGTAGGTTATAGTAAGTTTACAAATCACGGTTGACTGTCAACTATTCGAGATACGGTACTTGCACGGTATCTCGATACAACAAGAATTTTGTTGACGACCTAAGCAATTTATTTATCGTTTGAAACAAATCGAATTCCATATAAAAATATACTTTTTACTATTCTGTCGCGGAATTACTCCGAAAATCTTGCGATATATTACGATGAACACTGTGCACGATAAAACGTCTAATACATATACCTGGTCAACAGGTGGAGTAATTACCTTGTTCTGCAGCACATCAATGAGCACGTAAACCAGCAGCGTGATCTCCTCCTCATCCGAACCGAGAGCATTACCCTGAAGACCGGCGGTGGCCACGTAAAGGGCGACCAGGTGGGTCGGTCCCCTCGCGCCCGTCGTCGTCTGCATCTTCTATGCCCACGGATTTCCGTTCCTCTCGATCCGTGTTCCGACACTGTTGTATGTATTCCCACTTTAGGTAGTCGAGAGGAGCAAAACTTATTCCACGTGAACCGAATCTATCGATGTAGAGCTTCACACTTCACGTCGCGGGGGGGACAAAACGGAAAACACGTAACCGTGTCCTGGATACGTGTGTGTGTATGTAAGGGGCAACAGGAAGGGGGGAAAAAGCAATAAGCTTTTCGTAGGCGCTCACCTGAACCCGGTTACTTTCTCACTAAACATTCACAAAATTCTCAAAATCCTGCCGGGCGACATATCGCGCTTTATTTATCCCACAATCTGTGTTGCGCTCTCTGTCCCCTCTTTCGAGGTTATGGGGACCGCGATCAACGATATACACGACGTATACACACGTAAATATATTAACTCGTCCAGCGTATCACACGTTTTTCCAGGCTGCAGAGTACGGTAAATATCGACACGATAAAACTCCGCGGAACGGCCAGCACCCGCGAGTAAAATCGTTTTTTCCACGCGGCCTCTGTGTCTCTCTGTCGACGGCGCGCCGTCCCGAGTGGCGAGAGGTTTCGTGCAACACTGGCGAACCAACCGGCGGGGGAACGGTGGGGAAGGGGGGGCGACCGTTGCGCGAACACGTCGTCGTTGCCTCACCTGGCGACTGCGCATCGAACCTGGTCGCTCGTTGGCTAGAGCGAACAGAGAGAGAGAAAGAGAGAGAAGAGAACCCCTTTTTTCGTCTTCGATCTTACTCGCTCCCTCTTTCGCTGGTTCCTTCTCTCTAGCTACCTTCCGCGCTCCTCCGTTGAACTCTCCGCGAGGAGAGTGTCTCGATACGTTGGCGTGACGAGGACGACGGCCTCTGCCAAGCCGCGCGCGCGTGCGCTCACTGTTACCGAACGGGCGCGACGAGGATGGAACGATCGACATACGACGCGGTGAAAAAACGCGGAAACTCGACGATAACGGGCACCGGTATAGGTAGAGGTGTATAAAGAGAACCAACCACGGGTTAAATTCGAGAAACTTCTCTCTGGGCCAGTCCCCCCCCCCCCCTTTGATTCCACCACCACCACCAAAGTGGATCTAAAACCGATAGAGACACTAATGTGACTCTTCTCTGGTTGTGTTGTTGAGCGTGTTTGTCGTCTGTTGTGTATATACGTTTCGGTGAAAACGCGCAACCCAGCCAGGTTAAAGAGAAGCGAAGGGAAAGGCAGGTCGAAGCGCGGCAACGCACGGGCCAGGTGCGCAGACATTCCACTCGCCTTGCGGTACGCTCACCCCGCTACCTCCTCGACCATTTATTTTCTACTCGGAGGCGGCCACGTTTTACCTCTTCATGGCGGAGTCCTCAGAGGTTGTTCGATATATAGTATCGATTCTCGAGAGAGAGATGCGCACACGATTTTCTGGTCTCGTGTCTTGTCTTATGAAGGTCGACTACGAAATATGTATGTATATGTACTCTTTCCTGGTTGCTTAGTTGCCTCCGTCTTGGACTCCTGTGACATGTTTTGGGCAGCTTGTTCCTTGTTTCATCTAGTGTCTAAGACTATGGACTCCTCTGAGTTTGTAAGATCTGGACGGTTAAATACAGTAGAACTTTGATTATTCCATCGCCTGCAATTTCTGTTACCATGTTTTGGCAATTCATATTGTTCAAAAGGAGGGGTGAAACAGACTAATTAAAAAGTCTGTTCAATTGTGTGTTTATAATAGATAGTCTTATTGTTAGGCCTGTACTCTAATGGGTAGTCAAAGTTCTACCATACAGAACGTGCAATTGATGTACAGTAATTCAAATTAAGTATCGTTGAAGTCCATCTGAATAAGATCGTGTTTCATGAGGAATATCCTGCCATTGAGGATCCCACCGCAAGGATGCTCTTTTGTCTAACATCGCCAAGGATACTTTGCCAATCGATGAGCGGTATACGGACATTGGTCCGCGAGCGTTCACTTCGAATCACCAATGGCGAATGATTGGCGTTAGCGGAAAGATCCCGGTCGTTAGAATGAACTGTCAAGCAGGTAAACAGTAGGTACATTCGATACGATAGCGAAATGTACACAGCGGTGGTTAGATACATATCGAGTAACGATAAGAATTATGGCATTAGTATTAAGAATCGTCACGTAGTTTGGAGTACAATCGGGATTCTCCATGTTTGACGAATAGACTTGCCACTTTGCAATTTAAGAAATCTACCATTCTAGCGGTTACAATAGAATCGAGAAAATATTAGATCGACACACAAACAAGTTCAGAACACTTTGCAACTAACACTTTGATGTCATTACATTAATCAAAAGCTCACGAACTTCATGGAGATGTGGCACAAGTTGCCGGTTGTCTATGTCAAATTCAATAAGAAGATCAACGTGCCTCAAAGAAGAACATTCAGAAAGGATACGCTGAGGGGGGCCAAACGGAAGGAGTTTCTGCGGTTACCAGGACCTTTCGTCGATTACCAATCCCTAATCTTTAGATCCTCGACTTATTTCTAAACAACAACGTTCGATCAATCGTTTCAGGAACGGTCTACCCGCAGTGTTGAAGTCTAGACATACGTGTGTGTATGTGTGTACATTGCAATCGAGGGAAAGGAAAATGGCGACTACCTTGCACGCTCCCTCTCAACACACAAGGAGGTTCTACAAGTATCTCTGTAAGAGATCACACACAGGTTCGCGGCGCACAGAGTCGCCGGTGCCCCCGTTTTGGTACTCCCTTCCATAACACAATCACGGCCTTGATAGGCGTGCGCGTGCACGAGCGTGTCTCTCACGACCGGTGCTGATTTACATCAAAAGCCGTATCGGGTCTACGGTGACCCGGCCATAAGAAATCCCTTGGATGATTGTACCCTGACGAGCAAACTCGGCTTCCACAAGGGGAAAAAATAGCGTAAGGCCTCCTACTATTTACTAAATTTATTTCAAGTACTAAAAAATACATGTTAAACTAAATGTTAAGTTTACATAAATTTCAGTAACTCCCGAGAGACCAAGTGGCCCAATCCCTACGTCGCTTTTTCCCCTAACAAAAACCGCATTTGCTCGTGAGGATACCCCGTCGAGAAATGTCAGGGTAAACCATTTTTATCTAGGTAGAAACGTGTCGGAACGAACTCCCCGGGGTCTGATCTAGCTGCAAGCACGCCGTTTCTACGAGTTTTCAGGCGACTGTTAGGAAGAATGAGACAACCCGAAGGAAAGCCGACGAGCAACAGGTTGGCACGATCGCGCCGACACTGGTGGGGGAAAAACCTGGGGAACGGAAAGAAGCAGCTATGTGTGTGCGTGTATAGAGACAGAAAACACGAAGGCAACGAAGTGGGAAAGCCAAACGTCGTGTGTTGGATTTGATCGGATATGTATATGTACCTACGGTCTCGGAGCGGAATGCTTAGCCGCTGCTACGTAAAGGAGCCGAGACGCGCGGTGTGTGCGTGTGACACAGGGAGGACCGGATTGGTTGGTCACCTGTTGCTCGCAGCGTCGTGATTGGTCGGCCCCGACGACGCGTAACGACTGTCCACGAGAGAGGAGGACAAGTGCATCTCTCGTCGACTGACTCTACGCGCGATGGACCAAGATCGAGAATAGGCAATATAAAAGGATGCTGTGATTTCGTTTGGCCCGTCACAAACATCCGTAGTATACACGGCATAATAGAAACAGAGACGGGGGGGGGGATTTTCGGAGCGTATTTCATTCGTTTTGTGGTCGTGTAATCGTAAAATCCGAATGTTTTTCCGGATAATAAGATAATACACACAGGAGTAGGATCGTAAACGTTGGTTCAAATTAATCGCTGAATTCCATCGTAAACCGAAGGTATTCTTATTTTGGGAAGCAATAGTTTGGCGGACTCTTGCTCTCACGACACTTCTTTATCTTTAAATTTTTAACGCCCAGACCCTTAACAAATTTTTAAATATGGACACTTCAGAATCAGCTGTATGATAATTAATTGAAGTTAACGCTGCGTCGAAGTACACCGGCTCGACCGGCCGAGCCGTGCGGTACTATGTAGGCTAGTTGGTAAAAGTCTTGAAGTTTGTCTATTTCCATCACACCTTGTATATACCTACGTGTGTAGATGTATGCACGCTACATTATTCGTCCTTCCTCGTCAGCGGGTCGACCACGGAACGATTATGAAATAGGTACATGTTTACCGTTTTTGTAAGTTCGTCATTTCGCGTTATAATTACAATCAAGTCTATATGGGACAACGATTATATCCACCGATCTCGTTGAATGACTGCAAATATTGCTTGCGTTGGAAAAAAAACACAAGAGTATACATGTCTCTGCAGATAGTGCTTCGCATTCAAAGGATAATTAACGGAGAATGTACAATGAGTTATTGACTATTGTAAAATCAGACTGCTCAGGATGATCCTGGGAACAGGTGTAAGCTGGCCAAAGCATCGACGGCAGAGAGAACCAAGCGCGAGACCAAAGTCCCTGTACAGAGAGCAAAGTCTACCGCGACGCGACGATGGAAGGAAAGCCGGTTTACGATATCGGACTCTGAACCTCCCCGTGTCATATTGATTCCATGCGATCGAGAGAGCCGCGTTACTATTAAATAGATGCGAGTCGTACTATAAATATAGACTGCGCATGCATAACCGTCGACTGTTTTTTCTTTTTTTTTACGGTGGCCTGTTACTTCCTTTTCAACCAACGGACGATAAAATTATCGATCTATGACGAAAGACAACACTTTACGAGAAAACGGGGAGATCGTTAACCTCGCAAATTTCTCGATGAAACCAATACGAGTCTGCTCGAGAATGCACACAGAGCGCAATCGATCGAACTGTATTCTTAAATAATTTATCAGGTGGTCAATTCTTAACCCTTTTAGTATCCAAAAGCCGAAATGTCGGCTCCGCCATCTTTGCCACAAATACCTTGAAGGTATTTATATTTCGGCTCTTCATACGTAATACAAATTATAAATTCTGATACAGGAAGTGACAAAAGTATAATACTTCCAAGATTTTAAAATAAAAGAAAGTGTTAAATTAGCTATCTCTTTAGAAAAAATGTATGAATTTTAATGACTATTTTCCAAGGTACTTTTAGATTATCTAGATGATACACAAAAAAATTGCCAAGCATTAAGAAGGTTAAAGAATCAAAACGTCACGATGACTTGGCTGTATAGATTCATTGTTGATTCCCGGCAGGCCCATGGCATTTTTCACCGAGCAAACTCAATGAGAAAGATAATTCTCAATTGTTATGAAGCTAGAGAAACGTTTTATAGGTTAAAAAAATGTTACCTCGCAATGAGATAATTGATTACCACTGAATCCTATTCACGGGATGGTAATAAACTCGCCGGAAAGAGCGCCTGGCGCGCGTAATCAAGCTTCGGAATACCAAACAGCCGATTCGGCAAACGGCGCAAGGTCGACTATAAAAATCGACTAACGAAACACGCGATGTTGTCGTGTGGAAGGTGGTCGTCTAGGTACAAACAGACACGCTTGCAGGAATCGACGGATAATTAATGGACGAATCCTTGAAACTTTCATGAGACGCGTTCTTCTGTGGTGGACTCGAAAGACTTCCTGGTGGTGCCGTGCCCTTCTAGAAAATGCTTCCGACCTTTGGCTCGTCATCGTAACCGTCTTCGTCAAAAGTTAATCGTATCCAGGACAAGGAAAAGTTGGTATTTACGTACGACCATTTCCCTGAAACGTTTGGGGAAAAAAAAATAAAATTGAAATTGAAATGAATAGTCGTTCCGAATATCGTGTCGACATGATCTAGAATAAATAATATACAAATTCCGAATATATCTGCTTTGCAGAACATTTTACACGGACGGATCCGAGAGCGATGGCAGAAGGGCAAAAGGCGGACACAAAGGGGCGAACTTCCTCAAGACAGAGAACACCTGCCAGACACCTGCTTCTTAGGGGATCCCCTGTAGACCCTCGGGGGCCAACGTAGGATCTTCTAAGCCGAAAACCATGATCCTACCGTCGTGAAACGGTGATCGTTTTAAAACTCCTGGTCGACCTGGAATGTAAAAACATGTTCAAACGAAACTATATACATACGTTTACGTACGAGCGGTAATCGTGGCAATGCATTAGCGTCAAGTTGCTGTATAACTTAACCTACTGACAATCATAAGTCTTTTTGTCGTAAATACACTGCCGTACGTAAGTATTAGGACACTCATCGAATATGCAATGGATGTTCCTAAGGCATTTACGAAATTGCTAAAAGTCTGAAGTAAATATTGCTTAGGGGATATTAAAGATCGATGGACAACGTTAGTGGTACATGGTATCATTTTTCATTTTTACGTACATAACACCTGTTTCGTACAAGACCAGGTGCTTTAATATTTATGCGCAGTAGTGTACATTGAACCGAACCAGAAAATACATAAGCGATAACGGTCGAATCGGTGGACTGTTTCGCGCGAATATAGAACAATTCTAAAAGCTTGCACCGTATTATTGCTGCTGATCATACGTCACAATTAATTTGCTTCTTTAGTTTTTTGACCGACTTCGAAAAGGAGAAAGTATACAATTCGATGTGTATGTATGTTTTAAATACAACAATATTGTAATGTTTAATTTTGCGCCGTCTCTGAAATGGTTGCAATATATTTAATATGCTATTTAGTAACAGAAAATAAGTTTTCTTAACCGCTGTTACATTTCTGAATGAATAATAAAAACAGGAATTTTTTCTACTTTTTAGTGCATTTCGAAGTTGGACTACAATTTTAAACAAAAATTTTTGAAATGCTCCTCCAGTACTTATATACGATACAACAATAGTAATATCATCTTGTGACGCGTTCGTAGGGAGAAACGATCGATATCCTCGAAAAACATTTCGATTGTAATATACAACCTACTCGTAGGTTCGTAGCGACGAACGATCCGCCGTTTCGGATGCTCTTTCACGATATATGTAGAAGGAAGGGGAGCGGATTCACCGTTGCGCAGAACTTTCTCTCGAACGAGAATTATACCCGTGGCTTTCCTGCACGTTGTGAGCCACGTAACTTTCAAACCGTCGCAAATCACGCTGCTCCTTCCGCGAACGGTTTCCCATTAATGTTTAAAATCGAGGCGGAGTCGAACATCGAAGAGAAAGAACGGATCCCTCGTCCAAAGAAATGGCGGAACCCTTTTTCAGACTTAGGACGCTACACTTTAGAATTAATGGACTACGAATCACGATGCACCTATGTATGTAGCACACTCGAATATGTGAAACACGATAAAATAGAATTCTTAACAAGAATTAATAATAGGTACTTTTCTTCTATCCTTAGCCGTCATCCGTCCCTTGTCAATTCAACACATTTTCCTCCTAATTAGTATAGGTCCGAATGCAACAGTCGTAGAATTAGTTATTATTGTTATTAATCGTAGACCTGTCCTCGGATCTTCTCATTCGAAACCATTTGTTTCTATGGATAACGGTCACGAATTTTCCGATGTTTCCGTGGCGCGATTTAGAGGGTCTCTTACCGTAAAGCAAGCGCGGAACGGAGTTTCGCTAATAACGAAGAAGAAGAAAAAAACCGGCCACGAATGAAGAGAGAAGATAGAAGGAAGAAACAGAAAAGAAGAGGAAGGCGAGAGGAGAAGCTACCACAGGCTTGGTCGCTGACCCGCTCGGAACGTTGACTCCATGTAGTCAGTCCCCTCTATACACATTTTCTTCCATCCCGTTTGCACACCACCACCACCACCACCATCATCGCTCGCGGCCCGTACCTTCGATTACAGCCACCAGTTATACCTTACCTTACTTTACCTTGCGTTACTTTACCACGTCCGCCTTTCTTTAGCCCGCGCGACCATTATATTCTGCGCTTAGCGTCTCGGGGGATATACGTATGTATCTTGTCCGTTGCTTTCCCAAGCGTCCCTCCTCTCCATCCGCATTCTCGACGTCTGTTTTTGTTGTTGCAACACCACCTAGCAGCTCGAACGGGCGAACCTGATTTATCTCGAGTTCCGCTGGGGAACCGGAAGCCTGGACCCATAACCTCGCTAAAATCTTTCCACGAATAATCGAACGAGACACGGGCGAAAACAATTGATGGAGGTTCAATCTTGATTCTTGTTAGAACATGTTTTATACGAACGATGAAACGTTAACAGGTATTATTAATTTTGCGCCACACACTTTTCAGCTGGATTTCGTAAAGACAAATTTCCTTTGTCAGACGACAAAGACTTTAACGCAGTGTTTACCAACGTGGAGCGTACGCCCCACCGATAGGGAATTTGAATATTTTGGGGGACAATTAGCAATTGACATTCGTCACCTCATCGGCAACAGTTTTATTTACGAGCCTTCTGTATTTGAATAATGTAGCTATTAAACTTGTTCAACACTTGGTTCACTATTATGCTAAGGAGGCATCGAGATCTTTGAGGCGTTGAGGTGAAGCACGATACAAAAAAGGTTAAGAAACACTGCCTTAATGTAAAAGTAAATGAAAATCGTGCAGGTAATAATAGTAATGACTCTATTGCACTATTTATTACACCACGGGAACGACGAGCGGCCGGATTTTTGAAAGTTTCTTAAAATGCTTTCTAACGATCGACAAGGATTAAAGAGCAGAAATATTTCGAGTACGCAACATTGTGGATAGCGTTGGTAATGATCACGATAAAGTAGATAACTACCGGAGCCGGGCAAGTACCGTTAGAATCTCTATCATTCCTGGCGTTGTTTCGGAGATTCAAGCCCTAGTCGGTAACGGTATACACGTTTGTGTTTCTCCCCACCGCGAATTTTCGACCGTTTGTAGATCAGAATCATATCGTGATCGAAGAATCATTTTCGCGTCGAGAATGGTTCCGCGAAAGATGGTGGTCTCCGTCGTCGTTCCCATCACTCTACACCTTACCTTTTTTCTTCTCTCTCCTAGACCGTCGTCGTTGGTCGCCACCTCCTTGGAACCAGCCCTCCACTCGCGGTAAACTACCCGACGGGGAATACACGGCTCCTCCCGCCCATGGCGCTCAATTATTTCTATTATTACCGAGACCGCCCTCTTCGACGCTGGTCCAACCTATTGCTGCGTGTTAAGTAATCGTTCACTAAGTGTAATCGTCGAAAACGAATTGGTTGTCACTCGCTTATCGACTGGCCCCTGTTGATACATTCATGAATGGAGACGTTCATGGAATCATACGGAACGCTTCATACAATCTACAAACGTAGCTTCAATGACGGAATACAACAGACATAGAGAAAGAATGAAGAGTATTTGTATTGAATGTTTGCTGCTTTTTGATGTTTAGTATCTGATCCAACGTACTCATTTTTTGTTAAGAATTAATTGTATCTTTGTTGAATGGTAGAAGCTCGATAATTGAAGATCCATTAATTGATGGCTAGGAACGCCCCTCGCTAACACGTATATCTCGGCACCCCGTTCTGTCGCCCAGCAAGAAAGGAAAGACACATACGATGTCGTGTTTAACTCACATATTTTTCATCACAGAAAGTGCGATATAGGTATATAATAATGCTTTAAATCGAATATTTCAATACTCAATAACTTTTTTGATATCTCTAACAGAGATAGTAAGCTGATCAAAAAGTGTGTACATCCAGCCCACCTTGTATCATGCAGGCTGTATGTAGCTACGTCAACAAGTGAACGAACGATCGGCGAGAAGAGCGCGTGTGTGATTGGAAGCCGTTAATTGATCAATTCTTAGAAATCTGGCCCATCACAGCCCCAAAAAGTGTAGAATTTACGTTTCCAAACATATCGTTCGTTTGATCAGTAAAGACTTAGACTTAGATGGTAACATACCGATATATGACAATCGTGAGTTATGTACATATTCCAGTAGAATGATCTGAAGTTTATTCAATATCGTATGCTTTCATATCATAAAAAATAATTCATATTTTTTTATAATAATAATATTAAGGACAGACCTAATAATATGAATACAAACAAAATAATAATTGTTGCTCTGGGCCTGCAAACATCTTAACACGCTCCTGCAGCCCGCGATGTTTCAACCTCTTATAACCTAATCAACTTCATTTACTTTTAATTCTTCATTTTAGTATTTCTAGTAGTGTGCTTATGGTTACGCATTTTAAACGTAACTATGAAATAGTATTATCAATTTGGTATATAATAATATTGGTTTAATTACTTTTTATGTCACAGAATTGATCAGCTTAGTTTCTCAATTGTTCATTTCAATGAAAGAATCTTCTATTTAGAAATAAACTGCAGAGGAAACAGAAGTATGTAATATATTTCGTTTCTTACAATTCAAATTCAATATTTTTATTTCAGTTTGTATATATGAATACATCTTCCATAATTTGATTGAGGAAAGTGCGTATAAAATATCTCAGAAATGAGTTGATAATGTTCTAAAAATTGCACTATTTTTGGTGAGACATTGTCAAATGTTATTACGTGAGTAGGTATTGTTGCAGCATCATTTTCATTGTAATTGTGACTCAGCCATTGCATTGGATCTGCAAGAAATGCATCTGCTTCGTCCACGTAATTTGTAGAATTATGAAAATTAGGCTCACAAATCAATATTCTTATGGGTACCAGAAAATATTCTTAATAGTACCAGTACCAATTTATACATAAGCTATATAGTGTCCACTTATTTTTTGTCCATTGATAAAATTTGAATTCTCCATAAGCAGTGATTAATGCTTGGAATATTCTAGGCACTGTTGTCAAAACTGTTACATAATCTAATGATATTAGTGCCAATATTCTGTAAATGATAGATATCAGGAATGGATAGATGTAATTGCGAATGTTTGCAGTCCATTCCCACGTTAAGTATCCATATCCAAATGCTAAATGATGAGCCACTTCCAATGATTGCCAATATTTATCTGGTACATGTGTAGTTTGAACAAGAAATACAGAGCTTAATCTCCATACCAGCAGCAACAATAGTATTTTATACTTTCTAGGCAAATACATTTCTTCCAGTGAAAGTACTACTAACTTGATTACTTCAATTTTAGATTGTATTCAAAACGAATACCTGAAAAATATTAACGAAATAAAATAGTCGCATTCCGAAAAGTATTATCAAAATTTCAGATCTGATAACATTTCTACAAATAGAACTTTCACTAAAAACTCTTCATATTTAATTGTTTCTTCCATAAGAATTCACTTTTTTTTGTTAATAATTAAATAAAATGTATGCATATAATAGACAGCTTGCAAATCTTTAACGCCCAAGCCTGGCAGGGAACTGTTCTTTTTACATAAACAGGTACCTTCACGAGCAAACTCGGCTTCCGCTAGAGGAAAAAGTGATGTAAGGGAAAGACCTCCTACCACTTGGTCTCGGAGTTATTGAAACTTATGCGAAATTAACATTCGGTTTAACATTTACTTCAGTATTTGAAATAAATTTTGCTAAATGGTAGGAAGCTCTTTTCTTACGCCACTTTTTCCCCTAATGGAAGCCGAGTTTGCTAAAAGCAACAATTAAAAATAGAATACATATTTTTTTATATGTAATTTCGTATTCCCATGGTTTTATGAAATTGTTCCTCTCTTCTTTCTGTAATGAAATATTTTGTTTTCATTTAAACAAGACTATATATTGTACGTAATAATCGATAAAGATGGCGCCACGTTGAAACCTCACCATTTTGTGGGATCGATTAGTTGAGAGGTCTACGCGTAGCGATATTTCTTTGAACAAGAGAACGAAAGTCGATAGCGTCGTTACGAGAGGTAGTCGATAACCGATTGGGCATCGTTCTTTTCGAAACGAGAAATTGAAGTTCGATATATCTGTAAAATCGCTGCTTTAAGATATCGGATTGCTTCGCGGTAAATTTGTTATACGGTTACGAGCACGAGCCGGACACGCGGATATTCTAAACGGAAAAGCAATGCATCGTTCCGAACGAAAATCCTCCATTTTGATGAGAAAGAAGACGCTATGAAATAGCCGAAATACAAGAAATACTTTATATTTGTATTTTAATACCTAAAACGACAACAAGACCCGCCCGGCACATGTGGGTTTTTGATTTAGAATCATGGAAAGTAAATCAATATCATTGTCGAACAGCGGAAAATCCGCCACGGCGGAGGATTCTAAGACCGAAATGCAAATGGTACTTGCAAAAATGATGGAAGAAAAGCATACGTACACGTACAAGAAATTAGTGGTGCCCATGTCGATGCGAAGTATCTATTGGAAGTTCTTTGGATTTCCAGCCACAGACGATGGAGACATTCTAACTAAAGTCAAGATTATTTGCATCTTATGCAAAACTCAAATCGCCTACAATCGTAACACCAGCAACTTGCGTATGCACTTGCAAAACAAACATGCTCAAGAGTTGTTAGAACTCGAAACTACTAATCCTCCTCGAAGGCGGATACTTTCACAAGAAACGAAAGAGCGGAGAGCTCAGAAGAGGTTATTAAAGGCAGGTTTAACGTCCGCACAACATATTTACACAACTAATGCTGATGGTACTGTACAGATAGACGGGGATATTCAGTTCGTGACAGATCCGAATATAAGTCTTTCTAACATCGAGGATGACATTTCAATCGGTCAGCCGTTACGAGTCATGATCAAAAGCGGTTCGAATATTAGTAATAACAGCCAAAATGTGGCCTTTCTTATGGCCGAAGAGAATATTAATCAGTCGAGCATCGACGGGAAAAATGTGTCTGATGCTATAGCAGAATTCATTATAATGGACTTACAGTTACCTGAGGTAGTGGAAGGCCGAGGATTTCAGAGGCTAGTCGCGACTCTACGGTCGCCTTGCGAAATTCCGAATAAAAATAAATTAGAAGATGAAATCATACCAAAGATTTATGACACCTTCCGTGAATCAGTGGCGACAACTTTGACTTGTGTCACTGGTGAAGTGGGTCTTACCGTTGAAGAGTGGAGATCAAATTCTGACGAACGTTTTGTTACTATCTCTGTTTACTATCAAAATGTCGGTGAACCAGTCTTAGAATGTAAAGTATTAAGTACAATTCATGCGCCGTTGGATTGGGAAGAGTCTCAATGGGGCAATACAATAGATTCTTTGTTGCTTGATTGGGATTTGAAAATAGAGAGGATAACTGCTACGGTGGTAGCTACATCTAGAACAGAACTGTTAACTGCATTAACAAATCGGGGATTAACATTAGTTCCTTGTTTACTTCATACTTTACAAGTATGTGCTCAAGCTTGTTTTGAAAATCCAGAGGTTGCTTCTATATTGTCTAAATGTAGAGCAGCTATCGGAGCTATCATAAGCCATCCAGCTGCATCGGCAGCTCTATCGATGCAAGAACAGTTACTGGAGGTAAATTTAAAATTATATTGTACACAAACAATGTTATGGTAGAGTTCTACCTACAATGGTTGCATAAATAAAGGGAACTGTACTTTAATCTTCACTTGGTGGAGTGGAACAATAATAAACCTGGTTCACCAATTAGAAATTGTAAAGTCCCTAGCAAATTCTATGCAATCCTAGTTAGGTGAAAAGCTATTCACTTTATTGATAATTAAATCGATTGTTAATTGATGAATGAGCAAATTTTTTAATTCATTTAACATGATTTCAGCTGGAGGAGAATACCATGCTGATGGATTATCCGCCCGTGTGGACGTCAACGTACAACATGCTCGAGCAGATAGTCCTACGTCGTAATATCGTAACGTCGATTTTAGAAAGCATGGAAGGAGTTGATCAAGAGATGGTTGATGTAACAAATGAACAGTGGAAGATCATAGAGGATCTTGTGACTGTTCTGGAACCGTTCAAAGTCACTATCATGACGCTTAGCGAGGAAAAAATGCCTTTGATATCATTACTGAAACCATTACTTTGGCAACTTGTATCTTCTCATCTCAAAGTAAAAGAAACTGACAGTGATATAGCTAGATCTTTCAAAGAATCCTTATCCGATATGCTTTGCGATAGATATGCGGATTACAATGTTACTCTTTTACTTCAAATTGCTACCACTCTAGATCCAAGGTAATTATAGATTTTTACTTGTAGTGTTTAGCACTGTCAGGTGTGTCTGTAAATGAAAATATAACTAAAACAATGTATAACATTAGATTTAAGCAACTTCCATATGCTACTGAAGAAGATAAAAATCTAGTTGCAACTCCTATTAAAGATATGTTAACAAAATTAATACAGGAAGAGTCTGGGGATACTACAACAACTATTAAAATTGAGGACGAGCCTCCAAATAAGAAAAGTCGTTTATCTGGTACGTACAAGTATCATAAATCATAATTTAAATTCTTACAATATTTAGTAACATTTGATAATTAATGAACCACATTTAGGTATGGAACTTTTACTTGGTGGTTTATGTTCGACAAAAAGTGGAATGCCCGCAGAGGAGAAGGCAGATCTTGAACTTGTACAATATCATTCGGAAGCGACCGCTCCTCTTGATTGCTGTCCGCTTCAGTGGTGGGCTAAAATTTCCGCAAAGTGTCCAAATTTAGGGAAGCTGGCTTGTAGATATAATTGTGTGCCTGCATGTTGTGCACCACCTTCTAGAATCCCAGCGGAGGTGCAAGTTCTGTATGATACAAGGCGAGCCGCTTTACCTCCTCATCTAATAGACAGATTGCTCTTTCTTCATGGTAATCATACGGTTTAAGGAGAATGTTAAATAGTACTGAGATTATTTTAAAGTATTATTTTGTGGTACGTGAAAACAATCTTTAAAAAGTTGATTGTTTTTAGATGATTGAAGTTTAAAATGGATTTCTAAGCATGCTTATAAATAACAAGCTTCACGAGTTATTGATTCCATTTTCAATGCTACATCGAGTTAAACTAATTTTGCTTTAAGTACAATACATTGAGTCTACATTATTGTACTTTCAGTCAGTGTCTTTTCGTTAGCATTATCAGTCAATGGATTTCAAAGAATGTATAGATAGACTTAGATAATTTTAAATATCTTGAAAACGAAACATCTATAAAGATTTTATCACAATATATTATTGTTCATGATACTAATGAATGATGAATTTGTTTCCATCAAAGTTTCAGATGAAATTTCGTACTTTCAAACTACAGGAAATGTATTTGAAATTTATTTCGACTTTGATCATCTCTTGTTAAGTTTTCAATAATATTATATTATTAGTTTTAAAAGAATTTGGATTTCAAAAGTTTAAAGGGTATAATAGATGTTAAGGAAATGAATACCCTACTTAAAAAGTAATAGAAAAAAGAATAGTTTTCAAATTTGACGCCATATAATGTATCACGACATGGTAGTTTTAAATATTATATACCATTATGAAGCGTTGGAAATAAAATTTCAATGCAATTAGTATTATGTTAAAATAATTAAAATATTGATTTTTTATTCAATCTTCGTATTTATTTGTACATAAATCTTAGCAGTAGTTCATTTGCAATAAATATGCAAATGCAATTACACAAGCAACTTGTGATACGTATACTGAAATATGTACCGAAAATATGTTAAGTTACTGGCATCATTGAGATATTCGTTTGTTAGATGTACTTCAGCAATACCTCCTCTTTAAAAATAATATGAGAATGAACATTGTAAGAAATGAAATTGTAAATGTAACAAATTATTTGCAACTTCTATTTTTGCATTGGTGGACTTGGAAAAGTGCATTCTTGTAATATTAACTGACATTTAAAAATGTTAACTAGTACAAATTCAGCATTTTGTATCATGATTGATAATTTTGTTACAATTAGTATGTTTCCTCGTTTGTTTGTCTCTAGCGACTTATATTTCAGTACTTGAATGGTAATGCAATGGTGTATATAGTATGTGTTATGTATGTCTAATATTAATTTAAATATGATACCCATATTTACGAACTCTGTACAAAGACTTTACACTTTATTTTTGTAAAATGTTAATACAACTGTAAAAAAGGTACTTTACAATAATAATTTTTATACTCTACATACATATGGATTATTCTTACATTAAGAAATTCATTCAAATGTTGAATTATTTATGTATATATGTATATGTATAGTAAAGCGTGAAGCTAGGTTAGGTATATACACATCACAGCTGACTATTATTTGCATTCTCTTAATTTAACTCATTCTAGTCATACTACCGAGGTATTTATTCCAAGAACAACTTTTGAATCAATAATAAATATTATCTGTTTAAAGGAATAAATACATATACTACTCCTATAAATATTCATTTTACTTTAAATTTATGTAATTAATCAGCTACAGAAAATCACATCAATTCAAGTACAACGATTAGTGTTATTTAAAACATTTATTTTACAATTATTATTTCAAATTTCGCTGGGTTTGCGCTGAGCAACGCTGCTACATATAAAGTTAGTGACGTCAGTATTGTCTATAGCACAGATATTCCCTGTGTTGTTACAGTAATGCATCGGATATTTATATTTATTTTTAACAGCACACATGGTACGTGTTATATATGCATCTAACTATATATTTACGTAGATCCCACCATTGATTAGACAAAAAGAAAGAGGTTCAAGTCCAATGTTACATCGAGTTTGCATATTGGAACGGAGCAAGAACGGTCGCAGAGCGAAAAAGAACAGAAAACTGCAGAAAACTCGGGAATCTTATATGCCTGAAAGATTGTGTTTTGCAGCCAATGAGCTACAGACTCGCTATTTGTATAACATATATATATATATAGTAGGATGTTTTGGTAAGTTCGATGAGCGATAAATACGATGTTTATCGCGTTTTAGCTGGTAAACTTATGTGTGATGTGACGTGTGATGACATTACGGTGAGCTACAAAAATGTTTTGTGCTCTGGGAAGATGGTAAGTGAATCTTTTTTATTGAATCGTAGGAATTCGATTGAATTATATTTAAAAGTGACTTCTTTGACAGTTTTTGCAAGAGAGATGCTGTGAGGGCATTAAGCACAGGCGAAGTGTCAACGGCACTTCGACCTTTTTATTTTACGGTTCATCCTGACCTTTTTGGTCAATATCCCACGCAAAGAGTGAGTATTTATTCGTCAAATATTGGTATATAAATTGTAAACAATTTCGATCGACTGCCTCTTGGAAACGCAGTTTACTGCCCGATTATAACTAGGATTATTTATAGAACAAAGGAGATGCAATAATGATTGCACCTACATTGCACTTACTCCACTATATTGATGTTTATTTTTTAATTTTGCTTAAGTTGTTTGAATCTAAATGAATTTGAATTTTCCAGACTGTAAATGAAAACTCCTTAAAACAATTAAGCTCCATCTTAGAGTGTTTGCAACAACAAAGACCTATACGGCCTACCATTTTGCCATTTTATTTACGCTCTAAAGATGAGAAAGAAGTCAAGGCTGGTAAATTTACTCTAGTACAGATACAATTGAAAGAAAAGGATCTGAGACAAACTATTCTCTCTATTTTAAAAACATGCGATCTGCCAACCACATTTGTGGACAAAATTGAAGAGGAAAAACCATCAGATACTACAAAATATAAATCAAAGTTTTGGCAAAGAAAAGGAACCTCAGGGGAGGATATTGATTTTTCAGAATTAGAAGATGATCCTATTTATGCATCTATTATAATGAAAAGGAAGATCAATACAGAACCAGATACCCTTAAGTAAGATCAATGTTGAATACATCTTTCTCAGTTAAATAGCCATAACTTTTTTTAACAATTTTAATTGAATACTGTTGATTAGGGCTTATTTAGATAAACATATTAATGAAGTACATGTAAAGTTGGAGGCATGTAGGCCAATGAGAGAGGAGGTACAAAAACTAGAAAAAATATTATGCTCAAAATTAGGCTTAAAAAATATTATATGGGATTGCGGATGGAATATAGCTCATTATAGAGGCTGTTTGTTAGCATTCAAGGCTTTAGTTGAACATCATCCCGAACCTATGGAAGTATTAAGAAGTAGGACACTAGTATTTGCCAATGACACAGGCATTAGTCTAGAGGGAAATGTTATGTTAAATTCAGGAGAAGTCAGACACAATTGGCTTGATGTAAGAATACATTACTGAACGTAAAGAAATGATTATTAATTATGTTTCATTGTTAAAACGATGTTTTCTTACAGCTAATCAGAAATGTTCAAAAACATGATGTTGTACTGTTGAGATTACCAGCTTTCGAGAAGGCAGTTTCACAAGTACTTCTTGACATAAAAGTTGGTCGACGGTGCGTAATACAACATATTAATTGAGTGACGGTAAGGCTCAGGGTGCTCTATATGTGCAGGAAATTCATGCCAAAGGTAATGGTTAGCCAGTACGAGCGTCAGCTTCGTCAGTTAACTACGACCCTCTCAGACTACAGAGGAAGGAGAAACTATCCAAAAGTGTGGCCAACCAACTTATCAGCTTATGAGATTGTAATTGAAGCGTTAGTATTATCTCTGAAGTATTTAACATTTCCTATGTAATATATTTACTTTTGGTTCCTATGTAAGTATCACATAGATTTGATTATTTCACTTGTAAGTATAGTAACTGTTGTATACATTTAAGATAAATATACATTCTAAAAGAACCTTTATTTACAGGGAAGCTGGTCCTTTAATGCTCTCTCCTACTGGGCAATTTATAGTTCCATCTTCATGCCCAAGTTTTCTTTTAGTTAATTTCATTACAGAAAACTTGGAAGAAGCCACTAAAAGATTACATCACTATAACAAGTAAGATTTTCTTTACTATTTAATTTCAAAAGATTACATTCTTATTCTATATATTAATTCATTGCAGTATAAAGTATGTAGAACGTGAACTTCACGACAAAGCTGTCAAAGAATTGGGTTTAACTGATCTTAATAAGGATGATAGTATTACGCCAGATCTGATGATACAATGCTGTGAACGTTTATTGTTGCACAAAAGTATATTGGCGCCTATGTTAGAAGGTGTTATGCTTTGGGTTACACATTATTACTCTGTCATGAGTGATGGTGTCTTATGTATACCCTGGGATTGGAAACTATAAATTCCAATGTAAAATGTTCTTCAGTGCTTTCATGTTATATTTTATATGTATATCAAATATTAGAATAACTACATCGAACGATTGTACAAATAGTAGTTAAGTAATAATGTACAGGCTATATACAGAATGAAGAAATAATGCGTACTATTTTCTTGATAAGTTCAAATATACAAAGACTACAAAGAGAAGAGATACTAATATTGCGAAATAAATAAGTAAATAGTTCTGAATAGAAGAAATTTGTTTTACTTTATACAGAGCATTTGCATATTATAAATCTTGTACGACTAATCTTGACTTTACATTGTATATCAATTTTTAATATAAACAAATAACAGAAAAGTATAGAAATGTTTTCTAAGGCAATCAAAATGAGAAAAACGGTCATCAATAAATAAACAATTTTGAAATATTCCTTATTCCCATTAAGATTCTTTACCTATAAGTGTTAATTATTTTTCAGTAATTCTACAAAATTGGTTTTAAATAATTGATTAGCTTTGTATTGCCGCCTACCCGTAGGCCTGCGCGTAAACGTCATTCAGTTCAGTCATTACGAAACACTTCCTTCTGCTTCTGTTCATTTAATTCGTGGAGGGGCGAGGCCCCACTGTTGAACGCTCTGTGATTTGAGACAAATGTAGCATTCTGCAGCATGATGGCCGTCACGTTGTTATGACAAGAGATACGTCAAACTGATAACATTCTTTGGAAGAGACTGGACCGGCGTCTATTTTCCGATTTCGTTTCGGTAATTAAATAATTGTTCCTCATCTCTTCATGTACACACAGACAATAAAAATGCCGGTCCAGAAGGATTCAAACATTGTGAAAATCGCTGTCAAAATGACGGATCAAGTGCCGCAACTCATCGAATTTAATCAAAAGCACCCACTAACTGGAATCATTCAGGTATTTCGAATAAAATCTACTGTACTACGGAAATGATTATCAGATTGTCAATTTTATACATTTGTGTCATGAATGGTTATCTATAACTCAGTACAGTAAAAAGTGTTTATGTGGTACATATCTGATAAAACTCTTAATACGATAAATAGATTTCTGTTTTATTCCATTGTCTATAAATTAATTTATAAATATCTACATTTGCATAAAGATCCACTACCTAATCATTACATTTGTTACTATTTTTGATGGCATTTATTTAATGAAAAATATCATACTGATTGTTTATCAAATAGGAAGTTTTAACAATGTTTAATTAAATTTTTATTAGGAACTATGCAACGGATGGGGCCTCTCAGACCCTGATTCATATTCATTACAATTTCATGACACTAACAATTATATCACAGAGAAGAATCGTAATGAAGTGAAGAATGGCAGTATTCTAAGATTGGAATTTTCTCCTTCTAAAACAGCCAGTGACATTTTGGTCAAGCTTAATAATGGAACGATGGAGGAGAAAAATATAGCTCTGCAAAAGTTGAGCACACTCAGTACAGATATGACTTTTGCATTAGAATTTATAAATAAGCAAGGATTAGCCTTGATTATATCACAGGTATTTAAAGTCTTCCTAACTCTTCAATGTCTTTTAATTGCACTTTTTTATATCATTCTCTGTTTCGTGTACTTTTTACAGGTGGAAGGAAAGAAATACGAAGGCAGTGCACTTGCATATTCACTTCAATCGTTTGTAGAACTCATGGATCATGGTATTGTTTCATGGGACATATTGGAAACTCCTTTTATTAATAAGGTAGCAAGCTATGTGAACAACCAGGCTGTAAATCAAGATAATAGTGTTACCGAAGCTTCACTTAGCATCCTTGAAAATATAGTACTCAATTCCTCTGGAAAATATGGACAAGTTGAGAAAGAAGTAACTTTTCCTAACTTAGTGATGCATCTGCAAAGTATTCGTCCACAAATACAACAAAATGCAATAGCACTGATAAATGCCTTATTCTTAAAGGCTGATTTATCGAAACGCAGAGCGGTTGCCGCGACTCTTCAATCGAAACATGTTAGAAATGTTTTTTTAACCAAAATCATACAGTCCACTGGTCAGGTATGAGTTGGTCAGGTGTCCACTTATTTCTTTTATAATATTCATGTAAGTTTATTATACAATTGACTCCTTATATAGATTGGTGCAGAAATGGCGCATCAGTTGTATGTATTACAAACGTTAATGTTAAGTCTATGGGAACAGCGAATGATGACAAAAATGGATCCTCAGGATCAAGATGGACACGATAAAATTAAAGAACTTAGAAGAATTGCCTTTGATACTGAAGGAGCAATTGGCGGAGACGTGACTGCTCGTAAACAGGGTCTCTATGCTAAAGATTACAAAAAATTGGGGTTTAAGTATGACATTAATCCTGCTCTGGACTTCACTGAAGCTCCACCTGGAATGCTTGCTTTAGACTGTATGATATATTTCGCACGTAATCACACTGAAGCTTATACTAAAGTTGTGCTTGAGAATTCATGCAGGGCAGATGAACACGAGTGTCCGTTTGGTAGGACAAGTGTGGAGCTTGTTAAACTACTTTGTGAGGTAAGTTTACATTTAATATGAAATAATTTACTGGGACAAACTAATTCGTTAATTTGATAGGTGTTACGTATTGGAGAGGCACCTAGTGAACAAGGCCAATCATATCATCCCATGTTTTTTACTCATGATCATCCATTCGAGGAGTTTTATTGTGTGTGCATAGTTCTTTTGAACAAAACTTGGAAGGAGATGAGAGCCACTATCGAAGATTTTGTGAAAGTATTTTCTGTTGTAAGGGAGCAGGTCACTAGAGCGCTTCAGAGTAAACCCACAGGGTTGGATAAATTTAAAACCAAGCTACAACAATTAACATATTCAACAATTACCAATCTTTGGCAACAAGAAAGAACTAGTAGGGAAGAGTGGGAAAGTCATGCAAGACCAATAGTTGAATTGAGGGAACAAATCACACCTGAAATTCTAGACCTCATTCAACAACAACGCCTAGGTTTCTTGGTAGAAGGCACTAGATTCATGAAGTATAGTGCCAGAGGACAGGTACTTCATTTTCTTTTTCACATAAGCCTGTAATTTAATAATACATTTGTTAGATCGTTATACTTATTAGGAAAATTGTAATTGGTACAGAGAATCAAAGATAAATTTTGGTATGTTCGACTATCGCCCAATCATAAAGTATTTCATTATGGAGACTGTGATGAGAAATCAGTGCCAACGATTGACGAGCTGCCTACAAAATTAGCTGTCGTTGAAATTCGGGGTTTATTGACTGGAAGAGATTGTCCTCATATGAAAGATTTGCAACGACGAAAAACGACTCATCAGTTAGCTTTCTCCTTAAGTTTGGACTCTGTTGACGTTTCAAGTTTAGACTTCGTTGCTCCCGACGAACAGGTCTTCGATTATTGGACGGATGGCATTAATGCCTTATTAGGTATGTAGTAACACTATTTGAACGATGTACCATGGGTCGTACAGATTTAGAAAAGTGAGCATTTATTCACAGGCAACAGAATGACCAGTAAAGAGGCAGAAGATGATTTGGAAACATTATTGTCCATGGATATTAAATTGAGCCTTTTAGACGCAGAAGGAATTGACATTCCTCAGGATCCGCCTGCCATTCCTGATCCACCACCAAATTACGATTTCTGCTATGAACTGAAATGAAAAATTTCACTTGTGTTCGATAATTACTATAACGATTGACACGGGCATGTACATATAAGCCCGAATATCTGCCAAAATTAAGGCTATAATATTTTATTCTAAACCACAATTTTTATACCAATTGATCGATTTTACTATTTTTTACGAGTACTGTTTTTATACAGTACATACAGTTTTTAATGATGTAGATTGAATCAGATTAGTATTTTAATTAAGTTACATAAGGAGACGCAGTATATTTCACCAAAGATATATTATACATTTTACATAGACATGTTACACATAGACTTTTTAAAATTAATTGTATATATCAATTTTAAACATTTATGCATGATTTTAAGATTTAATGTTGCTTCTTTACCAGCACTTTTAATGAATTGACTTTAATTGTAACAAGACATTATTTGAAATAACATTTAACAATTCGTTCATTTTACAGACATTTTGTAAAGATTATTATATATTAGAGGTGTAATAAATAGAAATATGTAAGTTAATAAATTATTTATTGAAACATGCTTCATAAATAATATCATAGATAAAAAGTGACAGTATTACAAGCAGTAACAATGTAGATCATGTGCAGGTACATATGTTGTAATTATCCCCAAAAAATAGTATGAATTGTATAATTAATAACATTTTTTCATTTTCTACATGTGCAAAGGCGCTGTAAAATAGTGATCACAATTTACAATATTTCACATGATATCCTCCGAAAGTATGTGATAACTTTGAGGGTCGTTTGCCTGATGATTCGGTGGACAGAGGAAGAATTCAATGAAATTAAGGACAGGACCTCTACTAAATGGATTTAAGTACCTGCCCTTCTTGTCTCTTAAATATGAATATCGTTTGTAATTAAACATTTCATTTGTGGTTAAATTCATACATGCATGCAATACCTGTGGAAAAGAGATGCATCATTATAAATTCAGGCAAGTAAATCACTTAATATCATTGAACAAATACGATTGTATTTATTTTTACCGAAGTGCATGTTAAAATCCATCCTAATCCACAAAAGACCAAAGCTTCTAATACACCTAATACGTATAATAATTGAATTCCTTCAATTGCCATGCAGTAGCAAGCAAAGTAAATTGAAAAGGAACAATTTATTGCCACACACATAACAAAGAGGAAAAACCACATCCTGTAACAATAATTCATTGATTAATCACATTGTAGCAATATAGTATAGTAGTAATATCTTGTAAATTACCTGTTCCTTAAACCAACACAATTGTATATAAACGGACAATGATGGTCGAAATATGTAACACATCTATTGCAGATTCTACAGTGCTTTGCCCTCAAAGGCCTGAAACATCTACAACTGTGACATAACCGAGATAACAATACGTTTCTTTTTTTCCATTTATCAAAATATGGAATCTGAAAATGAACATTATTTTATTACAAATTTTATGATACACTCTAGCTAGTAACACTTAAATTATAAAGCAATACTTGTTTAATTGCCCTATAGTAGGTTTCACTGTTCTGTGGTACATAGCCAGGATCCCTTCTATTTGCTACAATCCAAGAGATCCACATCACAACGTTCCAATAGATGAAACAATAATGACTGCCGCGTAAAAGGTTCCATGTTAGTGGGATACATTTCAGTAAGTACATTGGATACCCCCATAGTAAAACAGATATCATAAAGAGCAGTATAGGACCTTTACTGTTTCCAGCTCCACCAAATAGTAGTGCCCTTCAAGGAAGAGAAATGTTAATATGGTAGTAAATTGGAATGCTGTTAATAAACGACAGGAATAATATATAAACCAAAGTTCGTTGATAGGTGGAATCCATCTAGCTCGACGTTTTTGTTCAGCTTGAAGTATCCTTACGATCTCCGAATGTCTGTGGCTTTTTGCCAATTGCAATGGTGTTTTCCCGTTCTTATCACGAGGTTCCAATTCAATTTTACTCTTTTCACATAATATTTTAACACAACTAACATTGCCGGAAAGGCACGCTAAATGCAATGGAGTAGATCCAAAATAATCCGGCTTCTGTAAATCTACTCCACTGTATATAAGTAATCTTATTAATTCCGCATGGCCTTTGTATGCTGCCCAATGAAGAGCAGTATCACCATTTATGTCTGTTAAGTGTCCCAAAGCACCAGATCCCAACAAAAATGCTGCTGTCGCAAATTTCCCAAACATGCAAGCTGTCATCAAAGGTGTTAATCCTTTGAAGTCAGCTGCATTAACAGCAACTCCTGCCTTAAAAGCAAACATAATGTAAATTCAATTATGTTAAACTATATTGTAATTTTCTAAATGATATTTTGATGAAATTACATACCTTTAACAACAATTGAACTATTGCACTGTGGCCTTTTCTGCATGCCCAGTGTATAGGCCTAGGTCCTTGTGTTCCAAGACAAGAAAGATCAACTGGTCCATTTCTTTCTATTAAGTATCTCATCACCTAGTGTATGACAAAAGATCGTCATTTTAGTGAAAGAAAATGGTATAATTTTTCACATTTAATAAAATACACAAACTAACTTCAATGTTTCCATCCAAAGCTGCCCAGTGGGCAGGAGTATACCCCCATTCATCTCTTGCACTTAATACACTTAAGCCATTCTTCTCCACTAATTCATCAACTGCTCCAATTTCACTAAAAATCACATTTAACGCTTTTTTTTATTATTTGGAAAGAAGATAAAAATAATCAGACAAGTGTCTGAAAGTATGTAGCCTCACCCGGATCTAAGAAGCTCAAAGATCCTCCTTGTTTCATCAGATGGTGTCTGACCCGATGTACGTTCATCGGCGTAAATATTGTCATCGGGTCCATTTCTTGATTGTAATACAGTTCCTTTGGAAGATCCGTGACTTGGATGAGCAGTGTTAGAAATTGGAGTGTTTGGTAGATGCCCGACCATGTCGGGATCGGGACTTAGTTCCCATACGGACCTCGCTGCGCCGGGCCCTGTTACAGGGCTCACGGGATACACCTAAAAAAAAGCAAAGTGAAGTCAGAAGAGATAAAAAACTTTTTACCATATCATGTAATTGTAATTTAACTTCAATATCGAATGGTTTATATTTATTTTTTACGCGCCAAGAATTTGAAACTTGGCGGTAGTTTCGAAGGTACCATTTTATGGCCGATTTCCTTGTTGATTGCGTTAAATAAGATATAATTTTCCAGGTCTATCATTAAGGTTTATAGTATGTTTGCATACAACAAGTTCTCTCCTAGTTTACCTTACAAAGCGTCGCGAGTTCCGTATTTGCACGTTCGTGTTCGGAAGGTGTCCTGAAGGATGCGCCCTGCGTGGATGTTGACCCACCTTCCGGGACGGTTAGTCACAAGGACACGTTTGGTCCAACCATTTCTTCTAATTTTTCTCACTTTATGCACCTTTTCCTTTACTATGATAAGCTCTGGAATATTAGCCCCGTTACTGGGCGACCCGATGTGTTACGAGAAGCAACGTCCGCATTTCCGAATGAGACCAACCATCGTTATTTGGCATTGCGCATTCAAATCAATATCGTGGTTGAATGAACGCCTGCGTACTAAAATCACGCGAAATGCAAAACCGTGGACATTATTTGTATTTACACTTGAAACGGTATTGTTTGTATGAAATATTATAAATACCTACAATAAACTGCGGACTTTATACATTGTTCTTAATATGTTCTACGAACTTTTATTTTATTCTGTAAAAATGAGAATAAAATAGCAGTTTATTTCTTTTATTATGGGTTTCTAGAATTAAAAATTATAATTTGCATAAACATCCATAATCTATAAATAATAATAAATCGTATATTGTATTTTATTGTTAAACGTTTACCCTCGCGTAACAACTCAATATGTAGTACATGTAGCGATAGATTGTAAGTTAACTATTTTCTGTGATATATAAGTTTTATATCTATAAAATCATATATAATATAAATCACAGTACTGTTTAGATATACTCTGAATTTAACACATATACATATTTTAAAAAAATGAAATTTTGGCATTATATTCAAACGGTGTACTGAACTAGATGGCGCCGAAGCTTTCATACACAAAGTGAGGTTTACACTGATAAAGTTACAGTGCTGAAGGATATTTTGGTGTGATGTGTAAAATATTGGCTTTTATTCATTGACGTGATATGGCTCCGACAATTCAGACAAATGGCAGTACTACAGACAGAGATAAACGTACCGCTAGGCCAGCAGAAAAAAGGTAAACTGTCCTTTTATGTCATAACCTAAAAGTGCCATTCTGAAACATTGTAACACCTTGTAATTGCCCTGATTTTAGGTCCGAGTTAATATGTAGGGTTAAATATTGTAACACATTGCCTGATATTCCGTTCGACCCAAAGTTCATTACATATCCTTTTGAATCCACTAGGTGAGTCTTGAATACTTGTATTTGAATAATCTGTTAAATGATGTATGATAGAATGATATTGTAGGTTCATACAGTATAATCCGACCTCATTGGAACGTAATTATAAGTATGAAGTTTTGACAGAGCATGACTTAGGTGTGGATATTGATTTAATAAATAAAGACACTTATGCTGGAGATGTTAATGCTCAATTGGATCCTGCTGATGAAAAGCTTCTAGAAGAAGATGTTCTTACCCCACAAGATTCTAAGAGATCTAGACATCATGCCAGAAGTGTCTCTTGGCTTAGACGTACAGAATACATTTCCACAGAGCAAACCAGGTTTCAGCCACAAACTGTGGATAAAGTTGAGGCTAAAGTTGGTTATAGTATTAAAAAGAACTTCAAAGTAAGTTTATACTTTCATATTTTTCATTTCTTCCAACTTTGTATTATGAATCAAAGTTGACCTCATATGCTTTCATTTTTAGGAAGAAACATTGTACATGGATCGTGAGAGTCAAATCAAAGCTATAGAAAAAACATTTGAAGATAACAAGAAAGAAATTGAAAGGCACTACAGTAAACCAAATGTGGTGCCTGTTGAGATACTGCCAGTATTTCCTGACTTTAAGGTATTTCTATAAAAAACTAAGTATTATAGTTAAATATTACTATTCAAACACATTATCATTGGTTACTTTCAGCTATGGAAATATCCTTGTGCTCAAGTCATATTCGATTCAGATCCTGCTCCAACAGGACGTTCTGTGCCAGCTCAAATTGAGGAAATGTCTCAAGCTATGATCAGGTATGTTATTAATTAATTTTATTTTAAGTTCTTTGTTATTAGCTACAGACATTACAACAGGAATATTATTTCAGAGGTGTAATGGATGAGAGTGGTGAACAATTTGTGGCATACTTCTTACCACTGGATGAGACATTAGAAAAACGTAGACGAGACTTCACGGCTGGAATTGATTACGCCGATGACGAAGAATATGAATATAAAATGGCTAGGGAATATAATTGGAATGTTAAGAGTAAAGCTTCCAAAGGATACGAAGAGAATTACTTCCTCGTTATAAGGCAGGACGGGGTATATTACAATGAGCTTGAAACCCGTGTACGCCTTAGTAAACGTCGTCAGAAAGCTGGACAACAGCCAAACAATACGAGATTAATCGTGAGGCATCGGCCACTCAATGCCAATGAATTTAAAATGCAAAGGTACAGGGAGAAGCAATTGGAACCACCTGGAGAGGAAGATGAAGAAGAAGAAGAAGAGGAGGAGGAGGAAGAAGAACCTCAGCAAGAAGTTGAGAAAGTAGACGAAAAAGGTCAGTAATATATCATTATAAATTCTAATAATTTGATAGCAATATTAAATTACAAGATTTTATTATTATTTCTGAAGGATCTGAAAATGAAGGTGGATCTAGAGCAACGTCTAGAGCGTCTTCCCGAGCATCTAGCAGAAAATCTCGATCCCGCTCGAAATCTGCTTCCAGATCAAAGTCTCGATCTCGATCACCATCAAAATCCAGATCTGCTTCCCATTCTCGCTCCGAATCACGATCTCCCTCCAGATCACACAGCAAATCGAGATCGAGATCTGGTAGTCCGCAATCAAGAAATTCTTCTAAGTCGAGATCCCGGTCGAAATCAGTTTCGAGATCTCGTTCTAGAAGTCCAGCTAAATCTCGATCTGGAAGTCCATCGAGTTCGAAATCTAGATCAAAGTCAAGATCCCGTTCAAGATCAAGATCAGGCAGTGGTAGCGGTAGTGGGTCTGGCAGCGGCAGTGGCGAAAGTGGTTCCGAGAGTGAATGAATACTAAAAGACTTTCTAGTAAAAAACAATGCAAAACAGAAGTTCTTGAGACCATTATTGAGACATACACTGTTTCAAAAATATTTGACAATTGTATGTATATAATGATTTTCAAGATTCATAAATGTATGATATATTTCGATACAATTAAAGAGTTGACTTTATTAAAAATAATATACAATTAAGGATGTTTGTAATTATTTGAAGACAATATAAAACAGAAATTGAAAAGTTTTTCATCAAATAATAAGAAATAATAACATGCGAACGATTATTAATAAATAATGAATATAAGTAATTTGTCACAGTATCCCAGATAAGAGAGATTCCCTTGATGATGAAGTACGCACAACGAATTGTATAATTACACGGATTCCTTTATTTTAATACATACAGACATTGTAACTATAATTAATCAATATCTTACGGAAAACTGCGGAAAACCTATCGTGTTCGTAGCCCTCTGGTGGTCAACATTGGTCAAGGAGGTGTCGCCACATCACAGATCACCTGCAAGCTCGCTTTAAATAGGGTTTCATCACTACACACGACATATCTGAATTATATTTTATTGTGTTACGTTTGGTAGTTTATTATCTGCAAAAGTGTCAATTTTAAAGATTTTGTGGTGATATTGAACTGAGAATGAAGAGATCTGTATGAAACGTAAAGTGTAAGTTAAATTGACGTGTATGAAATACATCTTTCGTCACTCGACGGTGTTTTCAGTATCTTAAACGTTTCGATCTTATTACGTGATACAAAAACATTGACCCTGACAGACTCTGATTTATACGACGACGCACTATGCGTATGCATGTTTAGTTCTGACGTATGGTAGACAAGTTGCTACGTAAACAATATGATACAAAATAATTAGCAAACGAACTCAAGTATAATTAGTTTATTTAAGAATATTGATAATTTGCCCGTTACGAATTTAGTCTGCCAGAAATATTGCTTGGTTATATACATATTTTGTGTACTGTTCTTCAAGTTAAAACTTTTAAATGCATAAGTAGATAATTAACGTACCTTTAAATATTATTTTTAGATGGCGCCAAAAAATAAGGAAAATAGTTCTTCTGCAAATAAAAAGAAGAGACAAATGTCTGAGGACGAGGATGGTGAGGATTACAGAAGAAGAAGGGATAGAAATAATCAGGTGAATGATCATGCAAAAATGAATTAAACTTGAATCCTGTAAACTGAATAAGTTACATATTATAGATCATTTATGTAATTGTATGATACTTTCACAGGCTGTAAAACGTTCTAGAGTTAAAAGTAAATTACGTACCCAGCAAACTTTAGAGCGTGTGAATCAGTTGAAGACAGAGAATGAGTTACTTGAAGAGAAAATTAAGATGCTCACCAAAGAACTTGGGTTTTTAAAAGATCTTTTCCTGGCACATGCAGGTATGGTTAACTCTTTGTATGCATCTCTCTTTATGTTTCATTTACTTACACATTGTGTTCATTATTTTAGGGTCAAGTCAACATTCTGTGAATTTTCAAGAGCTGGACTTGAATACTCTTTTGGCTGAAGATTCAAAATCTGAAGAACTGGCTAAAGGAGCAACTAAGCTATAGACTGTAATAGGTTCCACGTGAAAGGAGTAACGTGGTACTGACAAATTCTGAGATAAAGATGTACTTTGGTTCGTCTAATCCCATAAGCAAAGTAGGCATCTTGGAAAGATGTCTACTTCTAATTGATTTCTAAGAACTTTGAGGTACATGAAGTTTGTATGCATGTACCTCAGTACATTTGAAATTTACCAACATTTAAATTTAGGCCAATGCAGATGGGAGTGAATAAAATTGAACATTTGAATGGCCATTAGAATGTAATTGTATAGAGAGTAGATCATGTTAGCAGTTGAGTACTGAAAAATGTAAATCTTGTATATATACTGATTGGATAATGGAGCAGATTGGTGGATTAGATACTGATAAAACATAATATGATTAAGATTGTTGAGAATATTAAAAACTTTATGAGTCCATACAAAAAACATCAATGAAACGTTGATACATTTCTTTCAAGTGCTACCTCCATTTTTTAAATATTGTATTAATGCAATATCATTTGTTATAATCGTTCATAACAGCACTGCGTTACATTCCAATCCAGCGTTTGGATTTGTAAGTTGGGTATGCTTATGTAACTATTAGTTTATAAAGGCATAAGAATAAGAAGTAACAAATATCTATATACATTATCTATAATCGCAGAAGTAGAAAATGTATGTTACTAAATTATATATTTGTAAAGGATAGAGGCGTTTTTAAATTAAATAAACCAAAAGAGATTTATATAAACTGGCTTCGGTATTACTACAGACGAGGTATATGAATACACCTGTCATTCGATATTTTCTCGTGGCCAGTTTTGCGAGGCTGTAGGACCCCATTACTATTTTAGTGTCGATCACCGACGAGGTATGTAATTTCTGTCTCATACTTTCGGGGCTCCAAAGCCCTTTTACCGTTTCAGTGTTAATACTCGACGTTACTGATAATGGAGCATTATATATTCCATTCATAACACGTGTATCCAATATAATTTGGTGGGAATAAAAATATCGGATGCTTCGGTTTAAAGGATGAATATGATACTGATGAAATATGACGCACGAAAGTATATATTTTTTCACTTATCTATAAGATAACTTATTCTAAACGCATGGTTAATGAACATTTTAGTAATGTTACTTTTTCCACGTTCCTTTTTCATTCGTTTTTATATTTTCTGTTATCTGGTAACGTGATATCAGAATCTTAATAGGCACAATCAGTTACCTTCTGGCAATTGGTGAGGGAGTAATTAAATAATGAACTTCGACCTAACTAGAGCTCAAAACGTTAAGCTTTCTCCATTGTAAAGAATAGTTTTTATCTATTATTTAACTGGTAATATCTGTCAGATTGTATTTCATAAACTTTGGCGCCATTGTCAAATTGACAGGATTAGTCATCATAGATGGCGTTCGAGAATCATTGCAGGATTGAAAACTTCGAGAAGACGGTAGCAAAGTTAATATTTTTCATCTAAAACGAATTGGAATATCACATTTTCGGGGATAGTGTGTGTCTCTTTGTTTCCCTTTTATGATAGTCATTCCCTTCTGAATTAATCTCGGATGCATATTAGAAACATATATTGAAATATAATTCGATGGTAAATATTCTATTTCGTATTGATAAGAAGTGGCGCGCGGAGAGAGGGGACCAATCCTCGCGTTCCACACACCGATCCACCAATCATAGCCAGTCATGGGCAGCCTAACGGTCATTCTTCTCGATGAAGGTGAAGTGATTAGACGTGAAGTGATCTCGCTCGTGGGGAAGTAAGTATTATTACTTATTTCTTTAAATTATTTATGCTATTGGCATCTTCGTTAGCACTCTACTGTTAGTTCCGTTTAGTATCTACTCAATTCAGCGTAAATAATCGTAAATTAACTCGGTATTGCTGGATAAAGTGAACCGGCTTCACGATTTCTGTTGTCCCCGCGATACTACTTAGTATTTACGCAGTTTTTGATCAATTTGCAATCTTTGGCAACATTCCTTGAGTCAATAATTGTTTCTTTTTTATTCAATCATTGTGAATTTAGTATAACTACTTCGTATTAACGTGTATTTTCTGTTTCAGAATGCCGGCTAGAAGGAACGCGCCACCGATGACACGACTGGACTCCCACTAGACGCAATTCGGCGGGAAATTGGTGTCATTTGGTAACGTTTTATAACAAAATAGGTTACACATATTTCTCTTTTATTGTATTTTCGTTGCTTTTACCGTAAACATAATCGCGACTTTATGATTAGCTCTGTTAAAATCGAATCAGAATACTTTGGAGAACTATTGCACATTCAAATGCGTAATTGAAGCATTCAACATGGCTTCCTTGTTAGAAACCGTTAGAAACTTTAAACGAGATGCTTCCAGAATTTTCAGTTATAAATATTCGTATAGTACAGCATCTCGGTCGCGAAATTATTTAAATTTTAATAACTTTAGCGGTTAATCTTTATGATGTCATCGTACTTGCATTTATATACGGTTTCAGATATAAGTGTAATTATATAGAAGCTGCGTAATTTTTCATGCTCATCGAAGCTTGACTAAATTACGAAACTTTGATATTTGCAATAATTTTCTAAATATTTATAAAATTCGGTTCGTGAATTAGACAAAAAGTACGAACATTCTTAAATTCTAATAACGAATGTCTTCAATAAAATATACTAATAACAAATATATATGAGTAATGAATAATATATATGAACAAATTTGAGAATTACTCTGAAATATTTTTCGTAGTTAAATTGACATTTGCATTTTAACGCTTATTTATCATTGAATGACAATTTTTTCAAGGTAAACACTTGGTCGATATAAAAATAAAAAGGTTAAGCCGGTGAACGTGCGCCGTATTGTGTTTCTTTCCCCTCCTTTTTTTTCAGAGTTTGGTGGCCGCGCGCAAAGCGGTCGAGTCGAGTCAGTGTTTACAATCGTACAAGTTGTTTATGTTTGCGCGCAGCGAACTGTCTCAGATTACAATCTCACCGGAGATATCGTTAGGTCCTCGCGAAAGTCGAGTCAGTGTTTTTTGCGTATAATCGATTACTTTCAGAGTTTTGGGGCACTCTTTGCTTTTTTAGTCGCGAAAATAAAGTCATTTGTTCGCCGGCTTGGATGTTCGGTCGCGATAGTCTTTTATTTTAATTTTTTTTCTATTTGAAAGTACTCGTTCGGAAAAGTAGAGTCAGTGCATCACGGAAGAGGATGTTTTTGGGCGAAGCTCTACAAAGAGAGATTGTAAGTATCTTTATATTTTATTATTTACACTGTTCAACTGAAACAGCTAGAATTTTCAGAAGAGGTTATAACGAATTCTGTTCCTTTTTTTCAGATTTTTCCAGATACTGCATAAGCGACCACTACAGAGGATGTTCTTAAGCGAAGCTACACGATTTTTCGAGATTCTTCGAGTCTTATAGGGAGCTCTTCTATCATCGGGTGAGTCGCATGCTTTTATTCCTCCAGTCCCCAATCATGTCGTAGGACGATTAGTCCGAAGCGGCACGGGCGACAGGTTGTACACGTGCTTTTGGCGAGTACAGTGAACGCGGGTATGCAATCGTACGATTGTGTATTCACGAGTAGTATTTGATCTGTTATTTTTCTTAGTTAGGTTAGGGTCTTCTTGTACGCCGCGCTTATTATTAGTAATATAATTCATAAATATTTTGTATTCAAAGTATATTTATGAGTTAAATATTCAATGTTTGATATGATGCAGATGAAACCACATTGGATATTTTGCATTTTTTTTAGTGCTTCAATTTAACATGAAATCTTGACATTTCAAGATAGAGCGATCTATTATTTAAATAATTGTTATTTTTTTATTAATTGAGTATATGTCGTGGTAGTACGTTATTCATTTCACTAAAAAATGCAGTAATTTGAAGATGATGCGTATAATAGTTTCATTGTAGTCACTTCAGTATATTGTATACTCATTTCCATTTATGAATATAGCATGAAATAGTTCTACGCAAAGCGAATTACATAATATAGAAAATACAATAAATTCGCAATAGCCTATAATAGTCAGCTGATAAAAAAAATAATATTCATATCATTAATGTGTGCAAATAAATATCGTCGGTAGA